>NW_008659690.1:0-3722 GCF_000695815.1 Acanthisitta chloris | reverse complement strand
GCAGTAAAGACTTTGGCTCTGTGTAATCTCTGCTCAGCAATAACAAAAACATCTGCATTATCAACCCTGTGTTAAGCACAAAACCCAAACATAGCCCCATACTAGCCACTGTGAAGAAAGTTAACTCTACTTCAGCCCAAATCAGCACACAGGCCATCAGATCCATTCAGTCCAATAGATCTGATTGTCCCTTTCCTCTACCTGGCTGGAGGCAGGGCCCCTCTAGTCCTGGCCATGTTACGCATTGCTCACTTCTTGTAAATATGAACTGGAGGTCCTTTCAAGAGGATCAGAAGTATAATCAGCCCTCCCGTTCTGTCTGAGGAGTTGCCCTCTGGAAACTGGAACGGCATTTATTCTTGGCGAATTTCTTGCAGTGGTTGTTCTTCCTTTCAGCTCTAGTACCTCCATCCCACTTCCTGTCTTCTCCATGATCACACTGGAAAAACCACAGGGTGCCCTGTGGTGTGTACCCTCTCTTTTGAATGGGGGGACGATTGCTCCTAATAGCAGAGACTGATCTGCACTGGAAGGGCATGGGACACTTTCTCTCAAATTTGCATGAAGTCCTTGGTCTGTTTATCCACAGTCAAGACACAGGCCCAAGTGACAGAAGATGCAAGAAGTAACATTTACTTCATATTGCCAGAGCTGGATAATCAAATCCTCCACCATTTCTTCTCCTTCTTTCCATGACATCACTGCCAACAAGTTGGCATACATTGCTGGCATGCCATGTAGAAACTTCCTCCACCTGTATCGTGTACACAGGACTTCATCTGGATTTATTGGAGCCTCCTCATTATTTGAACCCATGTAGAGTACCTCCTGCACAGCTGATTCTCTCAGGTACTGGATGCCTTTTTCTATGGTGTCCCACTTGCCCAAATTCCATGATACTTGATTCCCTCACACTTGACATAAGTCACCTCCAGAAGCTGAGAATTTCTGGCCTTTTCCAGGGATCCCAGCTGCTTGGTTTCACCACCCTCTAATTTCCATTTGTGGGCCCCTCTCTGAAAGCATCAGAGCAGCCAGGCCACAATGTGCTCCCCCTACTGGCAGGTATAATTTTTTTTCATATCTCACAGCTCACCCGGGGATAGGGATTGGGTCCTGTCTCTTCCTCCTGTCCTGAAGGCCCTACTTCTTCTTCATCCCTCACTAAGCAAACTGATTTTGTCTTGGATTTCTTCTTCTGCATAGGTCCAACTGCTACTAGCATGAGTTGTTCCTCTGCTTCAGTTGCAGTTTGAGTGACCTCAGTGCCTGTCAGTCTGCCTTCCTCCTCTTCCCACTGAGGACGCTGTCTAGTATTTAGCAGTGTCTGGTAAATAGCAGCCAGGGCCCAGCACGCTTCATTACTTTGCATCTCTCTGGAATCACCCCAGCATTTTCCTTTTGACTATTCTACCACTTTATCAGGGTCCTGTAGTTTCTCTGGGGAGGACACAAGTACTCCAAATACTGGCCCATCTCCTCCAACATTCCATGCCACTCATGACTATCCACCCTCAGGGCACATCTCTGAATGACCCTCCTAAAAATGTTTTTCATAGCCCAAAACATGGTTTGGACTACACTGAGGAGGCCTAGCAGACATAGCAGCAAGAGCACACTTTCCTTAACATCCAAAGACCTGTTGTAAAAAGCCTGAATGAGGAAGAGGGAGTCAAAAGCTGGGGGAAATCCTCCTCCCCTGTTCTCCCCACAGACTGAGTATAATTATTAATGAATTCCCAGAGGTGGTGCCAAGGTAAGAGCAGGAAGATAACACTGAATACACAGACCAAATGACCCTCATTGCCTTGATGTTATGTCAAATGCTGATATCACACAGTAGAGCAACAAAGCAATCTCCATCCCCCTCCCTGCTTTGGGAAAGAGCACTACGAGGAGCACATAGTGTATATACAGGAGTAGATACAGGGTGAGGAGCCACTACCACATGAACAGACAATGGTATTCCCCAATTTAGTGTTTCCACTGAAACACCCCTGACCATGCGCTGCTCTCTCAGTCCCCCACCCCTTATCCCTGTGGCAAGATGGAGGGAATTGGAAGCACAAAAGGTAAAGATCACGGGTTGAGATGAGAACAATTTGCTAATAAAAACAGCAATGAAGTATGAAAATGAACAGTAGCAACAACTATATTAATAAGAGTGTACAAGACAGGCAAATGACTCACACACTATCGCTCACCATGCAGAATCCAGTGCTGCCCACCCACACACGCTGCATACTAACGGAACCAGAGCTGCAACAGAAAGGGTACCTTCCATCCCCTCTGTCCTCTCCATATGGTGTGAGGTACTATAGAATAATCCCAGAGTTTTAGTGTGCCCTTCCTGGCTGCTGTGAAAGTTAACCCTGTCCTGGCAGGAGCCAGGACAATGACTGTGGCAGATTATAAATTAGCATTTTAGAAGGCAAACTGAGTGAACTGATGGATAAGTCTAAAATGACAATTCCCATAATTATCATGCTGTAATTTCCCCACCCATGGTTGGAGTTCTTGTGGGAATGATAACTTTTTTCAGTTATCAGTCAAAACATTTTAATAAATGTCTTTCCATATAGAATTAGTTTTTCAAGAACAAGGAATGACCATACATTCAAACAGAGGGGGGTGTTATTTTTTCATCACTTAGCACTCCAGTTGAAAATAGGTTAAGGAATGCAGTTAATGCAATTAATTCATCTCTATATGTGCATAATATGATTTTAAATGTTCAATTTATTTTCATAACTTTTCCCAAAACCCAAAACACTATTCAGGATAATCACTATTCAGTTTGGGATATATGATTAAACAATACTCTGAATGAAGGTGAACTTAAGTTCATGCTCATCTTTTTCCAGAACCAAAGTCTAAGTTCCTGGCCCTAACTTTAAACCTAAAATATTGAAGTTCAAGTTAAGCCTATTTTATTTACATGCTAGAGAAGGTTAAGAGATTCTTTGTTTATGGTTAGGTGTCTGTATAGGCAAAAGTTTTCTGATGGTAAAGAGATATTTCAGTAGCAGGTAAAGCTCAAAGTGCAACTCATGAAAATTTAGACAAGGAATAATTAAAAGAATTACTGTTGGAACAGGTTACACAAGAACATCGTGAATACTTATCACTTTAAATATAGATCTCAAGTCTTTCTGAAAGACCTGCTCTAGTTCAGTAATACTTCATGAGATTGGTGAAATAATTAACGGTGAATTTTAGAGGTAATGAACACTACTTGACCTACATTATTCAAAAAAAATAAGACAAGCTGATCATAATAATCATTAAGATCTCTGGTTTTAAAATCTATGTATCTGTGGCCATGGATATGTTGACAACATCAAGCTGATTGGTGCGGTTGCCACACCTGAAAGACAGGACGCCATCCAGAGGGACCTGGACAAGCTCAATAAGTGAGCCCATGGGAATCTCGTGAGGTGTAACAAGGTCAAGTGCAAGGTGCTGCACCTGGATCAGAGTAAGCTCTGGTATCAATCTAGGCTGGGGGATGAACAGATCAAGAGCAGCCCTGCTGAGAAGGACTAGGGAGTGCTGGTGGATGAGAGGCTAGACATGAGCTGGGAATGTGCACTGACAGCCCAGAAAGCCAATTGTATCCTGGGTTGCATCAAAAGAAGTGTGGCCGGCAGGTCAAGGGAGGGGATTGTCCTTCTCTACTCTGCTCTTGCAAGACACCACCTGGAGTACTGCATCCTGCTCTG
>NW_008659689.1:0-209 GCF_000695815.1 Acanthisitta chloris | reverse complement strand
CACCCTGTTGGTATGGAAGTAATTCGAATTTCAGTTTGCCACAGATATTAATTTAACCTGCATTCGGCTTGGCTATTAATGACAAAGAGACCTAGTGTAAGTTTACTACTATATTAAAGCTGTGCTAGGTTGCCACTTTCAAATTTAGAAAAATAATTACTGTAGGCCATCCATTACACCTTGTCACTAAATTTTGCTCATTTCAATTG
>NW_008659688.1:18165-18485 GCF_000695815.1 Acanthisitta chloris | reverse complement strand
GGGCGTCCTCCTGCAGCTGCTCTTGCTTGCTGAGAAAGGCAGCCTCAAGGCTAGGAACAGATGCGTTTTGCTTGTGGATAAAGCGTGGTTTAGGTTTGCGAAAAAAATAAATGGTCGTGCCGCGGATGTTGGTTTCGTGTGGGACAACCGCAGTGCCATCCCGGTGGATTCCCCGTTGTCGTTTTCCCTTCGTCACTCCTGTTGCGCCTGTGTTGTCTAATCGCGTGGGTCCCATCCCCTTAATCAGCTCTGAGCTCTCTCTGGATCCCTGGGTACAGGTTGCTCTCCAGATTCCTACCTGTTCACAAGCAGTCAGAAAG
>NW_008659688.1:14302-18140 GCF_000695815.1 Acanthisitta chloris | reverse complement strand
TTGTAGTCCCCAGTTCTTCAGGTTGTCCCGTTAGCATCCTGATGGATACACAGTTCTTGCTTGTTTCTCTGGCATAGGTCAGGGTGTATGTTACTTCTCAAAGGTCTTTGTGTCAAACAATTTGTCTTTATCTAGGGGCTATTCACTGGAATGCTACAAGACCCATTGCTTCCTTTCACTGATAGTTTCAGTGTTTGATACCTGGGGTTTACTTCTGTTCACTTTTTTTCTGCAGACCTTCATTTTCCCTGACGTTAGTGCAGGTATTATCACAGTGCTTTTCTGTTACTATTGCTTGGCCTGTGTACTTAACATTTTTTTTATATATCAGCTCACCCCAGCCTAGCATGTCAGCCCCAAATTCCTTTGTTGCATAAATCTGGAAGTCTATTTTAATTAGCCACTAGCAATAATGCCCAAAGAACCACATAGTTCACCACACTGCCAGCCCAGTGCAACGCGTTCACATTGCATCACCTGTGCCACCATCTCCAAATCCAGCACTAGATGTGCAGCAGCAAGTTTACAGAGAACAATTCTGAACGTCAACATCAGTGCTAAGGTGAGAAGCATCAGTCCTCTCCTGAGAGAGAGACCTGGCAGACGGTGTGAGCACCCTGACCTGTCCTGGCCATGATCACTGACCCTGCCACCAGCAGGCTTGGAGGAACTCCTCAAGGCCTGCATCAAAACCTGTCAGTGCTCTTAGAACTGCCAAAGCTCTTTTTGCATCAGTCAGCATTCTGTCCCTGTAGCCAATGTACCGTGTCTGCCTTTCACACAGATGTGGTTCTCTTCTGCCAAATGCAGAGATTGCCGTGGCACCTGACCCACAGTCCACCAGCTGTGTGGCCAGACTAGAGCAAGGACTAAAACCCCAACAGGAGGTTGGATCACTTTAACCTTGGTTTTACATTTAATCCCAAATTCTGACTGCTGCAAATCAAGATAAGTGATTGAGGTTTTGTATTCCTTCCAAAGGTATTCATAACATTGATCTGAGCAGTCTTGTGCATTCACATGAGTCATCACAGGTTAAATGACAGAAAATTACCTTCCTATCTGCCTTTTCTATAACACTTTTTCTTTCATATATGTATGGCACCTGATCCAACTCCTTTCCTGAAATTTCAGTCCTATTCATCTAAATTTCAATGTCCTTAATCATTAATGATGTTTGCTCTGAAACAGTCTTTTTGTCTTGTGAACAGTACTAGACATGATGCTGACCTACTTGGTTTGTTTTATATAGTCATATTTAAGCTTTGTTTTCATTGGACGACCTGGAGTGATAAACAAGATGCCTTGTACAGGTGCAGAGTTGTTTCGAGAATGTGATTTTGCTACCCCAAGTGGTTGTGCCGATGGTGTCTGTCAGGCTGTGGCTGTCACGGCCAAGGCAGGACAGAGGGACAAATCTGAACTCTGCTCCTGCCTTACTTCCTTGGGTCCAGCGGTGGAGGTGGGAGCTGTGCTGCTTCCCCCTAGCGACCTCAGTGGATTTGACCTAGTTTTTCGTAGGAAGTACTGCCTCGGTGTTTGTATCATAAACAGAGAGAAGCAAAGGTGTCAAGTCCAACAGGGACAAAAACTAGGGGACAGATGCATAAGATCTGTAAAGCAAATTAGAATAATATGTCTTACTTAAATAAGTGTAAATTTTGAAGTAGTTACTCTCTAAGATCTTTCAGTTATATCTCAAGACTTTAACAAAGGTTGGTGTATGAAATTGGGTCATGGTTTTTCCAGCATTAATGCCATCAACGAGGCAAAATGACAGAAGGAAAAGATGTGCTATGTTATTTCCCTAGTGGACAAAACTGCAAAGAGAATTTGGAACAATAACAAGGTTGCAAGTTACATTTTCCACCCTTCTCACACCAGGAAGCCAACTCTTGATTGCTGCTGTGCACAGTCACTCTGTTGCGGATGTTAAAAACACCAATGGTTATTTCCAAGAACACCAACCTGCAAAACTAGAAGCCAACCTAACAGACATTTTAGAAGGATTTGAAGAAAACAGCTTCTTAAGCCCTTGGTAGTCACCTACAGTGCCAAGGAGAACAGCTAGATTGACTGAGCTTTGCTTCTTGTTCCGACTAGGAGAGATAAGGATTTCAAAGTAAGAGTGTCATATAATGACTTAGAGTATTAAAACACTGGGCAAAGCATGTTTCTCAGTGCTTTGCTTGGTCAGGAACTTATACCATCTCCACTGGGGATCAAATTTTCAGAGTTAAAGTGGATATTATTCAGATCCTATTGAGACCAATAACCAATAATTCAGTGAAAATGTCTATTAATTAAGTGATCTGTCACTTATGGGGTGAAGTTGAAAGCCATACTAAAGCCAAATGGCTTCCAGTGACAATGCATGGGATATCTGATTGTATGTGGATTAGGCATCTCAAGACCTGTGAGAATATATGCTAAAAGAGGTGCTGAAAGCAGCAGGATTTTTGCTGATCAGGTGTGGAAACCTGAAATAAAAAATTGGGGAGCTTTTCTTGGGGGAAATATAAAGATTTTAGGCTATCTCAAATGAGGAAAATATGATTTAGTAGAGGCTCTGAAATAAAAAATAATGAAAGTTTATATTGCCCCACGTAACATTTTCTTGAAGATGTCAAATCTTTCCTTTATTTTGTTACTTTTCCTCTATGCTATTACTTAGCTTTTTCACTAAGGAAAGCAGAAGTGATTTTCCATGGGAGAAAATAAAGCTCTGGTGGCACTAAGCCTTTTCATTATGATGCTACCTCTTTGTGGACCCTGGAAAAACTGTGTATATGGATATTGAAAAAAGCTCTAGTAGGAAACACACTGAATAGTGCTTTGTGCAAGGAAATGGCTACAAATAGGCCAATTTTCACAATTATAATTTCTAAGAGCAAATCCAGTGAAATGGTTATTCAGACTGTGATTTTTGGGGGGTTTGCTATTTGTGCTATACCTGTAGCAGGT
The DNA here is from genome assembly GCF_000695815.1 of Acanthisitta chloris. Taxonomy (NCBI): domain Eukaryota; kingdom Metazoa; phylum Chordata; class Aves; order Passeriformes; family Acanthisittidae; genus Acanthisitta; species Acanthisitta chloris. The sequence continues at coordinate 15,176 of NW_008659688.1, read as the reverse complement.
GGTACTATCTCATCATAACTAGAGACGACTTTGATTTTTTTAAACCATAGAGATAGATAACAGATTTCACTTAATAGGGGAATAAACTGTTTTTCTTCCATTTTTACATAATCTGTAACAGAATGTCGCAGTTCAGGGCGCCTGGCAGAGCTGCCACTAGAGGGCACGAAATGATTTTAAACACTGGTTGTAAACATAAAATTATTTCAACACTTGCTATAAATAAAAAACTAAAAGCAAGTAAAGACTTTGGAGTCGCACAGCAGCGAAGAAAATGCAATAAATTAGACAAATATGTTATTCTAGGGGTATTTTTTAATTTCTGAAAGAGTGAATATGATTTCCTTGTAAATGTTTTGTAAAATCATACTGGAAAACATAAAACAGGTGTGAGAAATGAAGGCACTTTATAATGTGATATAAAGCGAAATTTAGGAAAAGATGCAGTGGGATTTAGAAGGAAACAAAGTGTTTTTCAGTCACAAGCATGAATTAAGCAGAAAGTGCATTGCTTTGTTTTTTCAAATTAGGTTGTGTAAAATGAGAGATAACTGATCAGAAACACTGAGGTTTTTGCTTGGCTTTTGCAATATGTATTAGCTATCTCATCCCTAGTTGGTGTAATAGGTGGCTGTTATCCAAATATTCTCAACCCTTCATTTAATATTGCTTGAAATGCATGTCCGTCTCTATTTCCTGTCTGAAGAGACGATGTTCCAGAACCATCTAAGGATGCTGTCAAGATATATCCATTATGTATGCAGTTCTTCCCTGCTGTGGCAGTGGGGATATGTGCCAGACAGACATTCTGATAGTGCTGAGAGTCTCTTGTGGTTCCGGAAGAATGGGCCTGTGTGGGCTGCCAGTCCCTTGG
>NW_008659688.1:3547-14228 GCF_000695815.1 Acanthisitta chloris | reverse complement strand
CCCTGCCATACTTTAGCCCAAGCTGCACAAGTCCTTCAGGGGTAATCACAGTCTTATGCATTTCAATCTAATACTTTTAATGATAACAAATACTCTACAAAAGGCAAGACTGTGTGCTAAGTGTGTAGCTGATAAAGAAACCCAGGTGAGACCAACAGTATATCCATGCGCCATATAAATGTGGCATGAAAGTAAAGTTATCCCAGAAATAAACCCATTGTAGAGGAAGAATAAGTTATGGTATATCAAGACTGAAGAACTGAGCAATCAATCGTTTAGACATTGGAATGGGCAACCAGGTGGTGGATTCACTGCCCCTGGAGGTGTTTAAGGAAAGACTGGACATGGCACTTAGTGTTAGGTCACAGGTTGGACTTGATGATCTCAGAGGTCTTTTCCAGCCTTAATGATTCTGTGATTCTGTGACTCACTTCCCACATCCAGCTGTCTCTATCCTGATCCAGATGGAGAAATTGCAGAGAGGACCTTCTTAGTGCGCTCTGTGCCTGTGTTAAGCCCAGGATTTATCATGAAAAAATAAATGCTGCTGAGTTCTAGAAGTCCATGTGACTTGGGTTCTTTGGGCTGAAGAGGTTCATGTCTATCCTGAAGTTACTCTGGCGCTGTGCAGAGAGGTGCTTGGCAGAGGCTGGTCTCAGAGTGAAGGACTAGTCGCTGGCAGCTCCTCAGTTATACCTGTCAGTTGATCAAGGTGGATGAGTCTTGTCACTACCTTATGTGTCTATGAGTTTTTACTGTCCATTGTTGAACCTTGTGAGAGTGACTTCTCAGTCTCAGCCTGGAAACCAGGACAAGCACTCACTGACTTTTGCAATAGACCAGTTTCAGTGGCATTTTGACGATCAGTGTATCTTTCATTTTCTCAGAGCTTGCATTTAAGCTGGGATAGTGCAGTTGGCTAGCAGTAGGTGGTGGGATTTAAGTTTTGGGTGAGATTGTTGTCTTGTCTTCAAGAGCCAAAACTTGGCTTGTGTTGTTGCTTGAGGACATGGAATACTGAAAGGATGGCCAAGGAGTTACTCATGTTGTCTGTGTCAGCTCAAGAAATGAAGAGTTCTGAGAATCTAGGTGGCTGAAAATGACACTAAGTTACTCCGTTTTAGCTTCTGGTTTTTGATGGTCTTTTGGTGAACATAGAGGCCTGCAAAGGTTGAAGTGGTGAAGAAGGTTCCTGCTGTGTATTGATGGGAAGGTGAATGGTATGAATTCCCTATCACAAATGGTACTTTCTTATTAAACCCTTGTTTTAGGAGGTGTTCCATTGCTGGAGACAGTAGCAAAGTGTGAAGAGATTATAATTTCCTAATAGAAACAGTGTTGGGACCTGCCTCTAGTTGTTCTATGCACATTTAGGAGAATGTTTTATTAGCTACCCATAAATTGAAAACTGTGTTCATATAAGCAGGATTATCTGAATTTAAAATATATTGTTATAAAAGGGCAAGTGAAAGTAGAAATGGAAAAAAGTCAGAAGTTGATAGCAAGCAATACCAACCAATAGTTACGAGATATATAGAAAAATATATTAAAACCTATATGGCCAGTGGGAGAACAAGCAGGACTTATTCAGCAAGAAACAGGATCCCAACAACGGTTTAGATGAGTATGACATGAAAATGACAAAACTACCAATGATGATACAGGAAAGATATTAAATATACCCAAGGTTATTCAATAGATATTTTTGCTCTATGTGGAAAAATTATCCTCAGAGTTTTAAATGTTGATGAATTCCTTTGTGCTATATTAATAACTAAAGAGGCTGTTTAGCAGCAGGTGTTATACTTTTATATCTTTGTAACTCATAACAACAGGGTAGTAAACAGACTGTCTCAAGAGCTGTCCAGGCTATTACTTTTAGTTTTAGGATAAAATTTATATCACTGGATACAAATCTCAGAGGACTACAGAAAACCTGCTTTTTGTTGGATTAACACTTGAACAATTTATGGAGGGGTGGGATGAGTTTTCCATCAACTAAAGTCTTTAAATAAAAATTTGATGTCTTACTTAAATATGTGCTCTTCTTCAAATATATTATGGGTTTCATGAGGAAATTAGCAAGTGAGATGATGTGTCTTCTGTTCAGGGGGCCACACTGGGGATCATCACTGATCCATCTGACCTTTAAACCTATAAATCTGGAAACCTTATCTGTCTCCGCACCGTACCCATTGCAGACTGAAATTTCTAGAAGGTCTAAGTTAAATATTCCTATGGTTAGTATGACAGAATGAGTCTCAGAGTTTATGTTTCTTCATGTGTTTACCTCAGGGTCTTCCAATCTGCATTGAGGTCCTATCAGTTTCAACCCCTGAGACTGCATATACATTAAGGCAGAGACTGTATTTGTGGTGCATATTGTCACATTCATCATGACACCAGGACACTGTTCCTCACCCCATCACACCAGCAAGGAGGCTGCAGGGCACAAGAAGTTCGGAGGAGACACAGCTGGGACAGCTGACTCCAGCTGACCACAGGGATATTCCATCCCATGGCTCAGCAGATAAAACTGGGGAAGAAGGAGGAAGTGGGGGATGTTCAGAGTGATGACATTTGTCTTCCCAAGTCACCATTATGTGTGATAGATCCCTGTTCTAGAGATGACTGAACACCAGCCTGCCCACGGGAAGTGGTGAATTAATTCCTTGTTTTGCTTTGCTTGTGCAAGCAGCTTTTGCTTTTCCTATTAAACTATCTTTATCTGAACCCAGAAATTTGCCTGCTTTTACTCCACTGATTCTCTCACCCATCCCACTGATGGGGAGAGAGTGAGCGGCTCGATGGGGCTTAACTGCCAGCTGGGCTTAAACCATGACTATATATATATATGTATGTATAGAATCTGAACCAATTGGAGTATTTTTCCTGCTCCCCATCCTTGCCCGAGACATCTCTGGTGGGATTCTTTGCTGGCTACATGCCGTGGCCCACCCTGGTCCTACAGTTTCTGTCCCCTATTCATGCACAGACCTGCCTCTATGTCAGCTCTCAGGGCATCAGCATGCTTTGTCAGCAGACAACAGGGGTTCAGTGGAGTCAGGGTCAGACCAAACCACAGCAGCACACCAAGGAGCATGAGAGGAACTGTAAACAGTTCTCTCTTTTCATCACTTCTACTTCTGCAAGTGGCTGCTAGACATACTTCCCCCTGAAAAGACTGGCATCAGCAATATTACCATGTGTCTAAGGAGTCCTACTTTTAAGGAGATTGATGGGATTTGTGGTGAAGCTGAAGTCCACCATGGCACAGCCAGCAGAGACCTCCACTCTAGCACTAACCTGCACAGGGAGTCCTGAGCTGTAGTGCTGTGTTTCTCGTCTCTCTGTCCAAGTGTTTTCAATAAGGGATGATTTTTCAGCCTGAGTACAGCAGTAGACAGTTCGGACTTTCCGGACCTGAGCTGATGCACAGGGACGGTACTTCTGGCTCCAGAGTTAGCACAAATGGGGGAAGCTCAGGTATCTCCAATGCAGAATACAGGTTTAAGGCAGCAGGCTTAACCCCTGCATTCACAGTGTAGGGCCATTGAGATGCTGTACTGTAAATGAGAGGGTACAGCCACTGTCTCCGGTAGTCAGCAAGACAGAGGTCTGCATCTCTTTTGAATAAGAGAAGATACACCTAATATTTTCGGAGATATTGCTACTCCTATTAGAAGCCAATTTTGTACTGTTACTCAGGTGAAAAAGCTCATTTTGATTCTGGGCTATGAAGTAAGTAAGGAACAGGAGACCTACCCCTCCTGGAGGGAATGTTGCCACCGTGATACCCCAGAGGTTTCCTTTACTTTTTTCCAATGCCCAAGACTGTCGTTGAGCAGTATTGAGTGACTGGTAAGTGTCATGTCAGCCTTGGTTCACTGAGCCAGCAGTATTGGATTGTGTAGAGAGATCTCAGATGCCCTGGGTGCAGCAGAAACTATAAAAAGGCATGAAGTCCAAGGCATTTGTGGACTTTCTGCCCACAAGGATCTTACGGAAATTATGGGGGGTTTATGTTGCTTTTGGAGATAAGTGTGATATTGATACATTTTCTTCTTCCATGAAAGCATTTATCACAATGCTTAGATTCATGCATGAAATCATCTTTATCCATTTGGAGGAGAAGGCTGACCAATTGCAAAGGTAATCCTTTACTGATGGGAACTGAGAAGGCTCTGTAACACTTGCTGTGCAAGTCTTGCAGAGGCTTATTGCTTATTCTGGGCCAGAAATTTGTAGCCAGCCAATTTCATGGTTCCTAATTTAACCACATCAGCATGTCTTAAACCTGTCTTAACTGTGGCTGTTCTGAAATCCTTTGCTGTTGATAAATATCTCATTCTGCTGCCCATGAGCAATATTAGTAGCTTTCTCTGTGACATTCACATTCAATTCTAATCAGATTATGAAAGTAAAACATCACATAAAATATGTGAAAATGGCTCTTTCCAGACAATTCAGAAACACTCTGCCAAGTACTTCAAGATTGTTCTGGTAAATGCAGAAAAATCATTCATCCAGGAAGTTAGGATAACCTGCCACTTAGAAAAGGAGAGAAGCACTTTCCTCTGTGCTGTTCCTGCTGCTAAAATGCAGGAAGTCAGTGGCAGGTCCATATTCCAGTGTAGTCCCTGTTACATGACCACTCAGGTGCCGGACCTGGGGAAGTTCCCATTCACCGGGGAGCATGGATGTAGGCTTTTGTAAAGCTCTGGCTACAAGAGAAGGTAAAATTTGGCTGTGTACACTCTTGTCATGTTTTGGTGAGGATGTTCCAGTGATTTCTGACTGTGTGAGGAAGTCTGAATGCTGTGAGCAAGTACAGACTTGGGCACAGAGTGATGTGAGGAGGCCTGCAATGCAGAGAAGCCAGACATCACATTCTCCATCCAGTTTTGTGAGGCAGGCCTGTGTACATAAGCAGGCCTGGGGGTAACCACGTCTTTAACATATATAGAACAGATGATACGATTTTGGCTGTATGGTCTAATTCCTTGCCAAGTTTCCAGTAGTTTAATCATGATCTAATTTGAAATAATTAAATCAGTTATGTTTTTTTTAGAATTGCTTTCTCATCTCTAGGGCTATGAATATCATCACTGCAATCATGGCTAGAACAGTTTTTATAATAACCTGTAATTTTAAGTGCTAAGAATTACAAAATCCTCTGTAAACAAAAATCACCAAAGCAGATTGCTAATTGCTGTTCCTGAACTCTATCCCGACAGTTGTGCCATAAGGTGTTATGGAAACCGTAGGACTAAACTTGTGAAGCTTTTATAAAGCTGGCATGTAAATTTTAAATCCAGACCTGTATCTAGAATTCAGTTTCTTAAATCCTTGTTACATCTTCTACCAGATTCCTGGCTGATGAATCTTCTTGACCTAGAAGTGTTCAAAATCTAGATGTGACCTGCTAGCATGATTGTTTATTGTCTTAAACAAATACACAAAATAAATACAGGCAAGACAAGGGAAGAGTGTGGGTTGAGTGGAAATGCAGGCACATGTTTTATATTTGGTTCAGTTTGTTAGACAACATTAGGATTCTGACTTCTGCTCTATTAAGAATTGAAATAATTGCACATGATGGAAATACACAATTTAGAAATTATTCTGCATTTCTTGTACAAGTTTCTTGTGAGTTTTAGCACAAATAATAAAAAAGTATAAAAACTGTACCACCCACTTTTCTGAAATCAGTTGTTTCACATATGTTCAGGTCTAAACAACCGTGACATAAGTCTGTCTAATAAACGCACATGTACAGACATACAAGCTTAGGATTTTCATTTTGAACTAAAGGAACTCTCTGGCTTCAGCTGGTGAGAGTCTGGATTTTGTTCATCAGATTTTTCTCGTATTCTTTAAATTGTATTTGTATTCAGTTTCATTTGAATATGATTTTGATTTGTCCAAACAGCAGATGGCTGTGATAAAGAGTCTGTATTTAACTTGGCACTTTCCATTCCACATTCCTTTACTATTCATAGTACAGCAGTCATAGTCGTCTCCAGTACACATAAAAAGAAGCAGTTCAACTTGCAGCTGCAGTTCCCCCTAAATACTCAAACGTATGTGTATTTACAAACTCACAGCATTATTTCTCTTCAATGTTAAGAAGACCAGATACTAGATATACATATTTTCTAATCTCTGCCACTTTCATGAAATGTGAGACACTGGAACAGGAGGAGTTAAACCTGGGTCTGTCGTAAGGAACTTAAAAACAGATTCATGTAGGGCCCATGTTCTTGTGAGGAAAGTGAGACTATACATAGGCAGAAAAATTTGCTCTTGAAGACAGAGTTGTGGAATCTCAGCCTAAACCATCAGGCAACATGAAGAATAAAACACTAATCTGAATGGACAACAAGACTACCTAAAATGCATAAAAAATAAAAGCATTTGTGCAAGAGTAATGTCTTTTTATTAGCAGGGTTTCCAAGGAAAAATTTAATCCTTTTGAGCATTTGTAAGGAAAATATTTTTCTTCAGTTGATAACATAGCAGAATATGCCAAATAAAAACCAATTTGCTAAAATGCCTTGAAATATTTCTTTCAAATTAATTTGTCTTTCACAGAAAGCTTAATTTCTACTTACTTTTCAAGCAAATATAGTTAGTGATTATTCTTTTTTATTATATTTCAAACTTGCAAAGCACTACTAAAATGTAATATCTCAAGGGGGTTTTTTGGCATACAAGCTTGAACTGTGGAATTAGGGAATTTTTTTCTTGATAGTATCTTTCAGTTTGTGCGCTTTTCTGGAGAGAAGAATTTAATCTCAAAAATTAGAAAACAGATTTTCTGGTACATAAATTAAATTTCCACAATTTATCTGTCGCTCACAACTCACAGCTATCTCACAGCTTGTCTATTTCTTCTTAAATGTTTATGAATATGTATGACAAATGCTTATTCCTTAGAAATGCAATTCCTCTTAGGTAATTTGAAAATGTGTTTTATTTTCCATTTGTTATCAAATAGATTCTTCTCTTCTCCTGCTGAGACTAGTCTAAGTTTGCTACTGTTCAAACAGCCTGGCTTTCCAACGTATATGTAGCTGCAGGCAAGCAGTCAAACATTTCACATCAAACAATAAACTCGGCATACTGGAAAATATCTACAAATATTTTCCTTTCCTGTAACACAAATACAGCCACATGCTTACCACACTCTACAATGTTGCATGAATGATACCGCTTTGTTATATTAAGAATGGTTTTATCTCACCAATAACTACAGACAAGGTTCTATTTCTTTCCCACTGAGTTCTTCATTTCAACAACCAAAATGCCATCATGGCAGAAAAGTGCAGACAAGTCTTTGTTCTCCACTCCATCAGGTAATTTGTATTGTCTGGTAAAGCTTCTAGATATGAAACCATGTTCATCCATCCTGGGTCCATGCTGAGCTTTAATCAGGAGCCAACCTTCAAACGTCTGAATAATGATATCTTCAGGGCGGAACTGCACAACGTCCAGCAAGATCTGAAAGTGTGTATTTTCTTCCTCCTGGCCACTCTTCGCAGCCCCAGCCGCACTTTCTGTGGTGCATCTTTGATTGCCCAGTGTTGCTGTTGCTGGGCCTGGCAAAGCATACAAAAGGTGGTTCAGTTTGTGTGCTTCCATCTCTTGGTCAGCAAACTGCTCTTGGTAGCGCACAGGAGTTTCCACCCAGTGTCTTATAACAGCTTCTGCCATTGCTGAGACAGAAGGATCAGCTACTACTCCTGCTGTTTCGGGAAGCTGCAGAGTCAGAGTGAACTCTTCCCAGCCGTGTGTCTTACTCGCAGACTAGTCTATCAGTTGATGCTGCCTTTCACTTTTAGCACAGGCAGGGCTTAACATTTAATACGGCGTGCTGTGCTCCAGCGCTGGGAGACTTGTTTCATCTTTTATCCACTAACAATAGACCACTATTTATAGTGCTGGGCTGTTGAGTGGCTTCGACACATGCACAGCTTTCATGCATGAGTAGTAAAAGCAGAAGTCTAATGCACCTCTGATTATTGCCATATTGTGCTCTTTGTCATTATGAATAGTGAGCATACAGTTAATGTGACAGATTTTTTTTGTTCAAATGGAAGTTTAATAATTCTAATTTTCCACACGGTACATGGCAATAAATACAAACTCTGTATTTCTTATAATTGAAATACAGAGTTACTGAGGGTAGAGATACAGTTAGCTTGACAGTAGGAATGGAGCAGATTTCAGGTCAGGTAGACTATAAAATTATCAAGTGTGTTGGCCATTGTTGCAGAAGTTGTGCATAGGTGAAATTTAGACATGGTTAACCATGTTACTGGCGGGAAGAGGGAACTGTAACCATCCCTTCCCTATGAGGGGGAGCCTGAAGGGCTGAGTCTGCAGTCTTAGTGACCTACAAATGCAGCAGAGCTTTCTCCAGCATGTCAGGGAGCCAGACACAAGAGTGCATGGAGAATTACAGTGAAAGCTCATGTTTCTCATCTTACAAAGGAGGGTAGAGTTATTTTTCCCTAGCAGAATAGTAAAGACAATTCCAAATCCTTAATGCTATCACATTGTCCCAGTAATCTTTACCTTCTGGTGCTCAACAGCTTGAACCTATGATCCCATCTGCTGCATGTGCCTGGGGGAGCAGGACTGATGACCTCTACGGGTCTCTGTAGTGTAATTATGGAATAACAAAATGGCTGGGAACGGAAAGGACCTCTGGGGACCATCTAGGCAAACCACCCTGCTAAATCAGATTCACCTAGAATAGGTTGCACAGGATCACATCCAGGTGGGTTTTGAATATCTCCGGAGAAGGAGCCGCCACAACTTCTTGCTTGTAATCTTGCTGCTCTGTGATCATAGGGCAAATAATGCCGACAAGTGTTAATGGTTTGTTTAACAAGATAGAAGAGAAAAGTGCAGTGAAAATGGAAAGGCATTTCTAAATTTTAGTATGTGTGCTAGACAATCCCTCTAGTGAGCTTGGTAATGTAAAACAGAATGTGTTATGGCAACTGGTGGTGAAAAGTGTTTATTTTATTGATTAGTGCAACAATTGTTGCCCTAATGCTAAAAATGATCAGACATAATACTTTTATTCCTTCTTGTTTGGCTGTTGTTTTTCAGCGTTCTGTCTCCTTCTTGTCCTTACATGTTCCATTACCATGAAAATGGCAAATCAGTTCATATGGGATCTTTGGTTGCTAATCGAGCCATGAAGAAAGAGGCAGTTAAATTTTGATCCTTATCAGAAATTAACTTCTTTATTGAGGCGACAGCAGAGCAGGATCAACGGACATACAATTAAAGCTCTAAAGTTGCTATTTTATTTTAAACTCATGAAGGCTGCATTGCAAGGTAAGGAAATGTTCAAAAGTTCAAGATAATTAATGTCCAACCATTTCATTGAGTACTGCGAAACAGGAGTTGTGCTACTTTGTTTAATTATTGGCTCTTCTCCTGCTAAACTGCCTTCCAGAAAGAATTTTAAAATGCAATTCTGAATGTATGACTGACCAAAATAGTGATTAAAACAACCTGGAGCATTGCCCATTATCTGTTAAGCAGCTGTTTTCTGTTTTACTAGCCAATGATTCACTTGATGAGGAAACCTTAACCCTGAAGTGAAGCAGTATGCCTGGCTGGTTTGTGATATTACACTTACACAAATTGCTGAAAGCTATTGCTGTCCCTCCTGAATTCTGTGGTGATAGCCTGACATATTTCACTTCAATTTTGCACTTCATTAATAAGTAAACTGTGCAGGAATATCACATTCTTTTATTTATTTATTTATTCAGGTTTAATTGTTTACATTGCTCTGGAAAAAGGTAAATTTGCCCATACTTACACCTTAAATGTAAACAGAAATCACCATCTCAGTGCAAGTCACTGTGGGACAGCTGTTTCTATTCCCAGAAACAGCTGCGTTAGTCTTTCAAATGTCTAAGTTAAGAGTTCTTGGAACTGTCTTCCTGGACTAACTAGCACAAAAGATGCTGTGAATATCCTTTACATTCATGTCAAAGTGCTGCAGAAATTTGTAGGATCCCTCTCTGCTCAGTTGGGCAAGGAATCAGAAAGATTTTGGAAATGAAGCCATGTAGCCTCTTTCTACTTTCTCATTCTACCCTCTCCTCTGTTCCAGTGCCCTCTTCTTTCAGTTCGTAACATGCAGCCCGGGGAATCAGCACCATGCTTCTTATCTCTTTGTTACTAACATGGGGAATATGTCAAGTGGAAAAAGCAAACACCCTTGAAATGCAAACATGAATTCAGAATATGTTTTCGGGCTTTCAAATTTAAACATGCCGCAATACTGAGTTTATGCTGCCGTACTCTTTAAGTCTCTATAGTAGGATTCAGTCCAGCAATGCGTTTTAATAGCAATTGATCACTCAGGTAATTTTAAACCTTCAGAGCTGACCCGGCAGGAGCAGGATCAACGTCCTTAACCGCCAGCTCAGTGCTTCGGGTTTTGTTTCCCGACTTTCCTGGGCACGTGAAGGTCTCTCCCCGCGCTGCCCAGCGGGGAGGAAACCACCGTAGGGCGTGGGAAAGTACTACAGAACTGCTCTTCCAAAGCCGCAGCCCGCCGCCTCGCACTCGCCAGCCCGAGCTGTGTCTCGCTGAGCAGACGCGCTCGTGGTCTCCGCTGTCTCCTGCGGTATTTCAGGCGGCGCTG
>NW_008659688.1:0-3492 GCF_000695815.1 Acanthisitta chloris | reverse complement strand
GCAGCCCCAGCCGTCTGTGACACGCTGCCGGGGGAGCGCACATCGCGGGAGGGGCCTTACAGCAGGCTGTTCTCAAGCCAATATCAGATTCTTTCTCAGTATTTTGAAAATGGGGTCGGTGTAAAATAAATATTTGATGCGTGTATCCTGGGCTGCATCACAAACAGTGTGGCCAGCAAGTCGGGGGAGGTGATTCTGCCTCTCTAGCTCTGCTCTAGTGGGACACCACCTGGCGTGCTGCATCCAGCTACTGAGGTCCTCAGCATAAGAAGGGCATGGACCTGTTAGAGCAGGTCCAGAGGAGGCCACCAAGGTGATCACAGGGCTGGAACACCTCTCCTATTGAGACAGGCTGAGAGAGTTGGGATGCTGGGGTTGTCCAACCTGGAGAAGAGAAGGCTCAGGGAACACTTTACTGTGCCCTTCCAGTATGTAAAGGGCACTTACAAGATAACTGGTGAGGGACTTTTGGCAAGGACATGTAGTGATAGGACAAGGGGGAATTGCTTTAAACTGAAAGAGAGTAGGTTTAGATTAGGTGTTAGAAATCTTTTACTGAGAGGGTGGTGAAGCACTTAACAGGTTGTCCAGAGAGGCTGGGGATGCCCCGTCCCTGGCAGTGTTCAAGGCCAGAATGTATGGGGCTTTGACCAAGCCAGTCTAGTGGGTGGTGCCCCCATGGCAGGGGGCTTAGAACTAGATGGTCTTTAACATCCCTTCCAACCCAAACCTTTCTATGATTCTATGATGTCATAAAATTTAGCCTTGAGGTGGCTCGGGGTGACCTCATGGCTCTCTACAACTACCTGAAAGGGCACTGTAGAGAGGTGGGGGATGGTCTCTTCTGCCATGGCTGCAGTGAGAGCACTAGAGGGAATGGCCATGAGCTGAGACAGAGGGGATCCAGATCAGATATTAGAAAAAATTGTTTAGTGTTAGGGTGGTCAGGCATTGGAATAGATTGTCCAGGGAATTGGTGGAGTCACCATCCCTAGAAGGATTTAAGAGGTGTCCAGGTCTGGCACTGGAAGACATGATTTAGGCTTTAGGGGTTACAGTGGAGTGACAGGTAAACAGCTGGACTTGATGACCTTAGAGGTTTCTTCCAACCTTGATGATTCTATGAAAATATAGAAAGCAGGCATCCTGGTAAAGCTGTACTGTAAATTACAAAAATGTAAAGTGAAAAAAGTAATGAGAATACCATATTTTTTTATACATTTCTCAGAGAAATACATGCTCATCCTGCTTGACACAACTTTAAAATAATAAATTGCCCTGCCACAGTCCTCTGTGTGCTTGATTCCCCAAAGAGAAATTTGTATTTCAACTGCCATTGAAATTCAGCAAGTGCTGGAAGGGGAAAAATGTACAAAGACTGGTAGGATGAAGTCAACAAGAACCCTGACAGCAGAAGCTAATGGGCTAAATTCAAATCAGAGCCGTGTAATTATCCAAATGAACTTAAGCAGAGCACCACAGTTACCAAAGCACCCAAGGATGCCACTCATGATCTACTTTGCGTGTCATTCGAAAGAGATGTTGCCATTTCAGGCTTTGCAATACACATCCAATGTAAGGACAAGTAGGACATAGTGGTTTTTATCAGTGCTGCCTTTGTTATACTCAATATGGAAATATAAGCTTTGTGATTATACCAAAGACCCAGATAGTAAAATAAAATGCATATGGGAATGGAACTTGGAGTGGCACTTATGGAAACTGAATGGTAAAGAGCTATTTGCCACATGGTACTTAATATATTTGTTTAGAGTGAGAAAATTACTGTCTCCTACTTCCATCACTTTGAGCCCATTGCTCCTTAGAACTATGAGCTGTCCTTTTAGCTAAATAGTTAGATATGGGTATATGTGAACTCTGAAGGAGTCAACAATATAACTATAACTCCTGCAAGTGCCTAATCAGCAGATACTGAGTGTTCTGTTTTCAAGAAATATTGAGGGATTTTTTTCCAGTAATGTCTCGTTCCAGTCACATGGTATTTTTATTGGTCAGTGGATCACAACATAACTCTTTCTGTAGCAAGGCTTCATGCTGTGTTATAAAACTTCTTGCAAGTAGCAAAGGCTGTGTTGTTACATAGCCAGCTTTACTGAAGGGAGGCTTCAGTCTGTGGGTCATGTCCTTCAAAACCTGGAAAAGGCTGGATCTGCCCAACCTCTTGGAAAATCTCTGCAGGGCACTGATACTGTCTTGTAACTGTACACTCAGTCTCCTAATTTTAGGGGCCTCTTAAGAACTGGAAAACTAATCCCAGCTTTTGCACTAAGAATCAAGTGCTTGTTTATTTGTTAGGAAGCAATGTAAGAAATATAAGTATTCATGGCAGGGACTATTATTTTGACACATTACAGCCCCCATTACAAGACTTTTTTCACATGCTAAGATGATAGAAGGGCAGATGAAGGACAAGGGTGAAAGATGACAGAACCACAGCAGCTGTTGTTGTTGTAGCAAAATCATTACAGAACAGTGAAGGAATAAAAATGCAACTTGTATAATAATGATTTTAAAATCTCTAGTTCCTATAAATGTTACTTCAAAGTGATGTCATGGAACTCTACATGTATTTGGCTTGTTATTCACATGGCTTGTTTTTAAATATTTCTGTGTCTGCTACAGGCAAATGCATCTGTGCCTCACAAATTTGCAAGGAACTCCTATAGAAAGAAAACTCTTTAGAGTGATAGTAACCTGTTAAATTCTTGCAAACAGAACAATAGAGAGGAACTGAAAAACTAAAAGAAATAATGTGCCTAAGGGCTTGAAAGCTCTGTTTTGCCACTGAAAGTCAGGATCTAATGCACTCTTGGTATAGAAACAGTCTTACATTTCACCAGTTAAAAATCAACTAGTGTTCCAAGAAGAATGCTAGTTTTTGGGTTTCCTCCTCATCTGCCTCACTGAAGTCTTGAGACTTGATAGGAATAACTCAAGGCAGGGAAATACAGTAAGACTGGTGTATTTATTTTGACTCTGTTGAAACTTCACAGCAAATGATCACATGCTTATTTAGGATGTGAAACTCCAATTCCATGCATCAGATCTTCGGGTTTGCAGGTTTTGAAGTTGACGACTTTAGTAAAAATAATACAAGTACTGAAAATCTCACCTATGAAGTTCTGCGAGTAGCAATATTTCTGCTGTTTAAAATTAGGTACTGTCTTAGTCTTCCAGGGGTAAGAGCTGGAAAATGTAGGACCTACATTACACATAAAACATGTTAACCTGTAATTAACACAAAACAACCACTCTCTCCTTTTGTTTAGCTTTTTCTCTAAGAACAACATGAAGATTGAAGTTTAATAGCCAGAATGAATAGAACACCTGTGAAATACTGTTACTCAGGATATGTTTGTCAAAATAATTACTTGACAGAAAATTATTCTGCTTAATAAATTCTGCACACACCTGCAGGTTGGGTGGGGAGATAACTGAAACCACCAGTGAGGAGAAAGACATGGGAGTGAC
>NW_008659687.1:0-1260 GCF_000695815.1 Acanthisitta chloris | reverse complement strand
TGAGGGTCAAGCAATTGTTGAGCGAGCGCACTGTTCTTTAGAGTCAATGTTGTTAAAACGAAAAAGGAGGAGTAGGGGCTTTGACCCCTCAGGAACAACTTGCCAAAGCTACATATGTTTTGAAGTTTTTAAATCACTAGTCTGATGACAATGTCCCAGTTCTAAAATATTTTGTCTCCATAGCAGACGGCAAGATTAATGCATCTGGCAAAGGCACCGTTTTGGTAAAAAATTTAGAATCAGGTAAATGGGAAGACCCATTTCAAATATTAATCTGGGGTCAAGGTTAAGCTTGCGTTTCCACAGGTTGTGGTCCGTGATGTGTCCCAGTGAGATGTGTGCAGCCATGTATTACACCCTTATCATCAGTGCTGCAGGAATTGACTCCCTCCAAAGAGGAGTGTGGGACACCAATGTAACCCAGGCTAAAATGAGTTCCCATGCAATGTGTTTGACCCTCACTGCGATCATCTTCGTCCTAATGCTGTCAGCAGGATGTGCTGTCTGGTTTCCTTCACTGCCGAAGACTAACACCTGAGTAACCTTAGACAACGTGACAGGACAGGACACATTATGTCTGTTGACTGCTTCTCCAGAAAACCCTTTTACAACCTGTTTAGTAGGACAACTGTGGCCCGTGCCATCTGGTCTGAGTACACCTGTATCCCGCAATCAAACTCTGGCTGACCTTTTGGTCCCACCTGCATGGTGCACCCTGACGGGAAGCAAATTTCAGCAAGCTGTCCCGTTGCATCAATTCTTTCAGCAGTCAGCGAAGGTTTTACGCCATCAATTCAACCTCTCATGGACTGATGCGCACTCAGATACAGATACTCAGATACAGACATGTAATGTCTGTCAGCACCTGTCTAAGCCTGTTGTGACTGCAGTTAACCCTGGAGGCCTAGGCTCGCTTGAACTATGTCATTTGGGCTACAGCACAAACAGGTGAAACAGCAAACCATGTTATTTGTCACATTCGATCAGCTATTGCTGCATTGGGAGTTGCCTGTACAATTAAAACTGATAACAGCTCGGGATAGAGGCCATGGCACAATTTTTACAACAATGGGGTATCGAACATGTTGAGGAATACCCGGCAATTCCACAGGCCAGGTCATAATTGAGCATGCTCATCACACCGAGAAAAGCCATCTTTCTAAGCAGAAAGAGGGGGAGATGGGGCTATCCCCAGGTGGCGGAATAAATAAGAATCTGTATGTGCTCAATTAACTTTCTTTGCCAGGAGAAACAGACGAA
>NW_008659686.1:9190-9495 GCF_000695815.1 Acanthisitta chloris | reverse complement strand
GTTGTTTTTTCCCTGTGTCCCCAGGAGAAATAACCTCTGGACAGGAACATCATCCTCTCCATGCTGACCCTTCATGTCCCTGTTCCCCCAAATCCCATGTGTCCCCCCACACTCCATCGTTCCCTGTTTTCCCAGGAGAAGGAATCTCCTGATGGGAACAACGTGGCCTGTATCCTGACGCTGCCACCATATCAGCGCCGCGGCTATGGGAAGTTCCTCATCGCCTTCAGTCAGTTTGGAGGGGCCCCGAAAAACTGGGGGGGCCAGGAGGGGCTTTGGGGGGAATTTTGGGATTTCCAAGGGGA
>NW_008659686.1:7649-9027 GCF_000695815.1 Acanthisitta chloris | reverse complement strand
CTTGGGAGGTTTTGGGGGTCCCTGGGGGTCCCCTGGGGGATTTTAGGGTCCCCCAGGCTCTGAGCTGCCCAAGCTGGAGAGCACTGGAGGGTCCTTGGGGGGATTTGGGTGATCCTTGGGGATTTTTGGGGGTTCCTGGGAGATTTTGGGGGTCTCAGGGAGGAGTTTTGGGGTCTCCGGGGTATTTTTTGATGTCCTCAGAGGTTTTGGGGTGCCCTGACCTCCCAAAGTCTTCCTCTGTCCCAGGCTATGAGCTGTCCAAGCTGGAGAGCACTGTGGGGTCCCCCGAGAAACCTCTGTCGGACCTAGGCAAGCTCAGCTACCGCAGCTACTGGTCCTGGGTCCTGCTGGAGATCCTCAGGGACTTCCGGGGAACACTCTCCATCAAGGACCTCAGGTAGGATCCGTATGGACTAGTATAGATTAGTATGGACCAGTATAGACCACTATGGGCCAACCTGGAAATCCTCAGGGACTTCCGGGGGACACTCCATCGAGGTCCTTAAATACTGCCAGAATGGACCAGTATGGACTAGTGTAGGTCAGTATAGACCAGTGTGGGCCAACAAAAACCCCCTCAGGGAACCCCCAGAACCTCCAAGAACTGGTTCTGGGTCCTACTGGAAATCCTCAGGGACTTCGGGGGACACTCCATCGAGGTCCTTAAATACTGCCAGAATGGACCAGTATGGACTAGTGTAGGTCAGTATAGACCAGTGTGGGCCAACAAAAACCCCCTCAGGGAACCCCCAGAACCTCCAAGAACTGGTCGTGTGTCCTGCTGGAGATCCTTCAGGGACTCCTGGCGCCCTCTGTCCATCAAGGACCTTAGGTAGGGTCAGGGCAGACTACTATGGACTAGTATAGACCCCAGAGAAATTGGGTGTTCTGGATGCTGCCAAAGGTTATGGGGATTTTCTGGCCACCAGTACCTTCCCAGTGCTCTTACTGCCCTCCTAGTTCTCCGAGTTCCCCCAGTTTGCTCTGCTCTCAGCTAGATGACAAGCATCATGTGCTCCCAGTGTCCTCCCAATCCCCTCCCAGTCACTCCCTGCCCCACCCACTCCCCCCCAGCCCCCTCTCAGTGCTTCCAGTGGCCCCAGTTTGCCACTCCCCAGCCAGATGACGAGCATCACGCAGACCGACATCATCAGCACGCTGCAGTCGCTCAACCCCAGTTTGCTCTGCTCTCAGCTAGATGACAAGCATCATGTGCTCCCAGTGTCCTCCCAATCCCCTCCCAGTCACTCCCTGCCCCACCCACTCCCCCCCAGCCCCCTCTCAGTGCTTCCAGTGGCCCCAGTTTGCCACTCCCCAGCCAGATGACGAGCATCACGCAGACCGACATCATCAGCACGCTGCAGTCGCTCAATCAAGT
>NW_008659686.1:4179-7614 GCF_000695815.1 Acanthisitta chloris | reverse complement strand
CCCCCAAACTGGTGGAGGAGCATCTCAAGAGTGCCCAGTACAAGAAGCCTCCCATCACCGGTGGGTCACTCCCTTTAATTAACACCCCCCTTAATGAACTACCTTTAGTGAACCCTCTTAGGGATCTTCCCATCACTGGTGGGTCTCCCTCTAATTAACCACCTAATTACTCTCCTTAATTACTCCCCTTAATTACCCCCTTAATTACCTCCCCCTCAATGAACTACCCTTAGTGAATCCCCTAATGACCTCCCAATGAACGCCCTGAATGATCCTCCCATCAGTGGTGGGTCACCCCTTAATTAACCCCCTTAATTAACCCCTCCTTAATTACCCCACTAATCACCTTCTCTCCCCCCACAGTCGACTCCATCTGCCTGCGCTGGGCCCCCCCGAAGCACAAACAGGCCAAAGTGGCCAAGAAGTGATTTGGGGGAGCCCAGGTGACCCCCACCAGGTTTGGGGGTCCCTGTGTCCCTTCCTCCCCAGGTATGGGGGTCCCACTCCCCCAGGTTTGGGGGTCTCTGTGTGTGTGTGTCCCAGATTTGGGTGTCCCTCCCACCACCAGACTTGGGGGGGTCCCTCTTTGTCCCTCCACCCCCAGATTTGGGGGTCCCTCCCTGTGCCACTTCCCCCCCCAGATTTGGGGGTCCCTCTGTGTGTGAGTGTGTGTGTGCATGTGTGTCCAGATTTGGGGGTCCCTGTGCCACTCCACTCCAGATTTGGGGGTCCCTCTCTATGCCCCTTCCCCTCCCCAGCCTTGGGGTTCCCTGTGTGAGTGTGTCCCAGATTTGAGGGTCCTTCCCTCCTCCAAGAAAGATGAGGTGCAGGAGGTGCTCTGAGTGTTTATTTGGGGGAGGTTTGGGGGAGGTTACCAACCCTTGGGCGATGACGTTGGACGTCGTGGGGGTGGCACCACCTCAGGGGGCAAATTGGGGGTCCCTCAAGTCCTCCTTGGGTGCTGTTGTCCATCTTGGTCTTGAGCTGGGGATCCTGAGGTCTGTTAGGGGTCTCAGGTGTCCTTTTTGGGGTCCCACAAGTTCTTTTTCGGTGCTAGTTTATGCTAGTAGAGCAAAACCTCTGAGGCATATCATATAATGCTTTCTCTCTGTACGCAGAAGGAAAACTGCCAGGTTTAGCAAGAAAAAGGGATTTTCCCTCCCTTCCTGATTCTCAGTATCTGATCAGACTCGTTGGAAAGACTCGATTTTTCCATAAATAAAAGTCCTCGGCTGCTCATTCAGGGTAATTTTCCTCCCTTGCTCTGGATGCCAGGTGGTAGCAGAGCACTTGTGCAGAGCAGCTGGATGACCAAAGAGGATGCACAACTACACCTGGTGGATTCAGTTAGCAGAAAATGAGATACTTTCAGATTTTGTTTATTGCCCATTTTAATACTGGGGACATAACTCAGCTGTTCAGTGTGAAACATGACACAGGAGCAATCATTGCAAAACATGATTCCACTACAAAACAGAACAGCCTTCTTGCATTCCAGCAGAAAACATGATTTCTGACCATGCAAAAAACAGCTCTGAGAGAAGTCTGATTAACCAAATTAAATATCTTCAAACACACTGCAACACACACTGCTTGGGAGGCAGATAGAGATGGCAAGACCACATTCTCAGTATGTGGTATGCAGTAGCGTATCAGGGACTCATCCCATTTTACAACAGGAATCACCCACTGTAGCACACAAGATGTGGTAGTGAAGCAGACTGTCAGGATTTCCATTGCACAAGTATTTTTCAGAGCTCTGTATCACCTCTGTCTTTAACTGCACCTGCTCTGTTTGGTATGCAGGCTCCTACCCTGCATGCAGCTCATTTTACAGACTGACATAAATCTATTAAGTGCTTTTCAATGCAAAATACACAAAAAAAAAAAAAAAGTGTAGACCAGCCAGTAGCCAAGGCACAATCTGTCTTTCTGATGTGTTTATTAGCAGAAAAGAAATCTCAATAAAAATCAGAGCAAAATCTTTGTTTAATTTAGCATTGGTTCCTTTCGCTGATTTTTAACCAATTGGTTTAAAGGCAGTATCTGCGCAGAGATTGTAACAGTTTATCCTGTGATTTAGCACCATGTTACACTTTCAATTGCCCTTCCTGACATTGAGGGGATTTTCTTAGCCCCTCTGAGATAAGAGCTCTGACTTCCTGAACCTGCAGCTACTACAGTTACTCTACAGCTCTTGATTGCTTTCCTCCATCTGTTTTAACTCAGCGGCCCATGTGTGTGTTTGGCACCCAAGGGAATCCTCCAGACTAGGCACTCGTGCCTAGATTAAAACAATTTAGGAATAGTGTCCTTAGAACAAGATGCTAGTTGTTTACTTCCCCAAAAGTATGATCTTAGGGGTCTCCTCCAACCTTGATGATTCTATGATTATGTAACAGTGTACACCAAACAATGAAAACAATCAACAGCTATTAAATGTCATTCTAAAAGTGACATTTTTTCCCTGCAGAGTTTTCCACGACCTTTTGAAGCTCTCACTGGCTGGAAAAAAAGTCACATTCTGCCTGTGTTTTCCTGACAGTTGTCCCACTGACAACTCTTGGAACAGTATATGTCTACTCCTTTAAACCTAATCTTAGAGCCTAATTAAGGCCCAGGTTTAACTACTGTTCAGTGTCTTGTTCTTGAATTTTAACAGAGTTTATAAAAGTGAATAAATAATTCTGAAAAATAAGGACTTTCCATTGTTTTCAGTTCCTTCTTGTGCTGGCTCACTGAGGAGATCCCAGATGATTGGAAGATGATGAATGTCACACCAATCCACAAAAAGGGTTGCAAGGAGGATGCGGGAAATTACAGGCCTGTCACCCTGACCTCAGTGTCTGGCAAAGTCATGGAGCAGATCATCCTAAGTGCGATCACACAGCACCTACAGGATGGGCAAGACATCAGACAGCATGGGTTTAGGAAGGGCAGGTCCAGTCTGACCAACATGATTTCCTTTTATGATCAGGTGACCTGCTTGGTGGATGATGGGAAGGCTGTGGATGTAGTCTACCTGGACTTCAGCAAAGCCTTTCACACCATCTCCCATACATACTTCTGAAAAAGATGGCAGCCCACGGCTTGGACAGGGGCACTCTGCTGGGTGAAGAACTGGATGGATGGCCCGGAGAGTGGTGGTGAATGGTGCCACATCCAGTTGGCGACCGGTCATTAGTGGTGTTCCCCAGGGGTCAGTGCTGGGCCCAGTGCTCTAATATCTTTGATGATTATTTGGATGAGGGGATTGAGTGCACCATCATCAAGTTTGCAGATGACACAAAGTTGGGGAGGGAGTGTCGATCTCCTGGAAGGCAGGAGGGCTCTGCAGAGTGGCCTGGATAGGTTGGAGAGATGGGCTTATTCCAACAGGATGTTTAACAAGACCAAGTGCTGGTCCTGCACTTTGGCCATAACAATCCCATGCAG
>NW_008659686.1:789-3961 GCF_000695815.1 Acanthisitta chloris | reverse complement strand
AACAAGCCCATGCAGTGCTGCATGCTGGGGACAGAGTGGCTGGAGAGCAGCCAGGCAGAAAGGGACCTGGAAGTTTGAATAGGTAGAAAGCTGAACATAAGTCAGCAGTGTGCTTAGGTGGCCAAGAAAACCAATGGCATCCTGGCCTGGATCAGGAACAGTGTGGTCAGCAGGACCAGGGAGGTGATTCTGCCCCTGGACTTGGCACTGATAAGGCCACATCTTGAGTACTGTGTGCAGTTCTGGGCCCCTCAGTTCAGGAGGGATATTGAGGTGCTGGAGCAAGTGCAGAGAAGAGCAATGAGGCTGATGAAGGGACTCAAGCACAAGTGCTATGAGAAGAGGCTGAGGGAGCTGGGGTTGTTTAGCCTGGAGAAGGCTCAGGGGAGACCTTATCACCCTCTACAACTAACTGAAAGGAGGTTGTAGTCAGGTGGAGGTTCCCAGGGGGGTTAGTGTCTCCCCAGAGCCATAAATGGGCATAGGAACTTGAACTCTTGGGGGTGCAATGCCCCCCGGCATGGGATTTGGGGATTTCTCTGCCCCCAGATGCCCCAGTTGTGAGGGGACACAGAGCCATCTGTCCCCTCTGTGTCCCCCTGAACCTCCCAGGGAGCCCTGAGCCCCTCAAAGGGACCCCTAACCCTGCCTAGAGGGACCTTGAGGCCACCAGGGAATCCTGATCCCACCAGAGCCATCAATAGGCACAGGGACCCGAGGACTCCTGGGTTTATTGGCCCCCAGGGTGGGATTTGGGGGTCTTTGTGCCCTTTTTGGGGGGCCCAGTTGATAAGGAGAAGTAAGCCCTAAAGGGGCAGTAAGTGCTGGCTGAGGGAGGAAATGGCCACAATGATTTCTGAGAACTAATTCTAATAATAATGACCACCCCTTGAAATGATGAATATGTATGAGCATTTAATAGAGAAAAACCATGACGGTTTTGTCCCTGGTTGAAGGTTTAGTGGAGTGATCCTCCTTGTGCCCAGAGCTGAATAAATAAATACCTGCTAGTCAGAAATACAAGTCTGCAAGTAATTCTTTTCCAGGTTTTCTTGGCATCAAGGGGACACAGGGACACACTGGACAGAGGAACACTGGAACAGAGGGAAACAAGGATAGAAGGACATCAGAGACAGAGGGACACCCAGGACAGAGGGACACCACAGGGACTCCCAGGATACAGGGACACTATCCTGGATTGGTTCTGTTCCTCCTGGATTGTGCTGTTTCTTTGATCTCTGCAAACATCTTGATTGGCTGGCCTGGAGGGGCCTGGAGCTGGGACTGCGCTCAGGAGGCTGCCTGACGTCTGTGGACACATGGGACAGGGGTCAGGAGGGTGCTGAGCAGGGAGGGATGTGCTAGGCAGGAAGGGAAGGAAGGTACTAGGGAGGGAGGGATGAGGAAGGAAGATGCTGAGGAGAGGAAGGTGCTGAGGAGAGAGGAAGATGCTGAGGACAGAGGAAGGTGCTGAGGGGAAAGTGTTGAGGAGAGGAAGGTGCTGAGTCCAAGCACTCACTTTCTCCTTTTCCACCAGAACTGGAGAGCACAGCATAGCACTATCCCCAGCACGATGGAGCCCAGCACCGCCACCACTCCTTCCACACAGTCCCGCTGGAAGCTCCTGGCTTGCTCAGGCACTGGATTTGTCCCGCCTTCCATGTGGTCTGGATTCATGCTGGCATCCGTGGGGCTTGGATTCATCCTGACATCCACAGGGTTTGGATTCATCCTGACATCCACAGGGTTTAGATTCATCCTACCATCCACAGGGTTTGGATTGATCCTGCCATTCCAGCCCTGCCTGTTCACACCTGGAGGGACAACTGTGCCTGTCACTGTGTCCTCTGGAATTCCACATCCCCAGGGAATTCTTTCCCACTTCCTCTGCACTGGGGAATGTCCTGGGGAGGCACTTGCACGGCTTCCCTTGGCTTCTCCCCTGGAGCTCCCAAAGGCCCTTCCAAGTCTCTCTCTCCCCGCCAGAGTGGCCAGAGTCCGGTTCTCTCAGCACTGGATCATGGGATCTTCCACATTTCCCAGTTCCTCCTGTGCCCGGTGGGCTGTGGGGTGTCCCTGGGGGGCTGCAGGGTGTCCCCAGTGAGGTGTCCCTGGGGGGCTCTGGGATGTCACCCCAGTGGGGTGTCCCTGGGGGGCTGTGTGGCATCCCCAGGGCGCTGTGGGGTGACCCCAGTCAGGTGTGGGGTGTTGCCCCAGTGGGGTGTGTTCTGGGAGAACTGAGGGGTGTTCCTGGGGGCTGGGGCTAGTGGGCTGTGCGGGTTGTGGGGTGTGCCCAGGGGGCTGTCCCGACCTGTCCCCACCTCGTTCGATGTCCTTGAGCACCCTGAGGATCTCGTGGAGCACTTTGGGAGTCTCCCGAGGGGATTGGCGTGTCCCATCCTCATCCTCCGTATCTGCAAGGGAGGAGCAGAGTTAATTGATTGCCCCACCCAGGGGGCTCAGCTGTTCGGCCCTGGAGGGAGGGACAGAGCCTGTCCCTGTGCTGGGAGGGTCACCCCAGCCCTCCCTGCCCTGCACAGCTCCCACAGCCCCAGGGCAGCAGGCAGGGACTCTGGGAAGGCTCCTCAGCCTCTTTGCCCTCTTTTCCTCTTTGTTTTCTCTCCCTCTTTCTCTCTTCCCTCTCTGTTCCCTCTCTTTCCTCTCCTTCTCTGCCCTCTCCACATCTCCTCTCCCTCTTTGCTCTCTCTCCTTCTTTTCCCTCTCTCTCTTTGCTCTCCCTCATTGCTCCCACTTTCTCCTCTCTCTCTTTCCTCTTTTCCCTCTCTTTCCTTCTCTGCCCTCTCTACCCCTTTTCTCTCCCTCCTTTCTTTCTCTCCCTCTTTGCTCTCTCTCCTTTGCCCTCTCTCCCTCTTTTCCCTCTGACCCTCTTTGCTTTCACTCTTTTCCCTCTCTCGAAATCCTGTCCCCCTCTGCCCTCCCTCCCTTTTCTCCCACTCTCTCTCCTCTCTCCAGCAGTAGCAGCTCTTACCTTCCCCAGCTCAGTCCTTATCTCCCACTTATTCCAGCCCTGCCTGGATCACATGGAAAACACTCCTACATCCCAGCCCGGAATCCAACCCTGCCCAGGGTCAGCATGGCTCAGGCTCAGGAGGAGGGTTCAGGGTCTCCTTTATCTCCTAGTTCCCAAGAGAGATCCATCCATCCAAGTCCT
>NW_008659686.1:0-767 GCF_000695815.1 Acanthisitta chloris | reverse complement strand
TGCTGCCCCTGGTCTGGCCACCTACCCCTTGCCTGTGCCTGCCATGGAGCAGCCTTGATGACCTGCACTGGAAGAGCCACCAGGACGAGGAGGAGGATGAAGGCCAGAGCCCTTAGTGCCCGTTCCATGCTGCCACCACTGCTGCTGCTGGCACTGTTAGCACTTGCGCTGGAGTGGCGTCCAAGGCAACAGCCCCAGCACACCAGGTTGTGGCATTGTCACCTCCTGAGGAACTTTGTGACTTCTTGAGGAGCTTTGTGACCTCATAAGGCCCTTCTTCCAGCAACATTCTACTGTCTCCAGGGCAGGCCCCAAACGTTCCAAGCTCCCAGAGACATCTGCCAGGAATTTCATGTCTCCAACACACTCCCAGAGACACATTCCAGGAGTTTTGTGCCACCAGAAGAGCCAAACCCACTCCCAGAGACACCTGCAGACACCTCCCAGGAGTTCCATGTCTCCAGCAGATCCCAACATATTCCCAGGGACTCCTGGAGACACTTTGCAGGAGTTCCATGTCTCCAACACACTCCCAGAGACAACGTCCAGGAGTTCCATGGCTCCAGCAGATCCCAACACATTCCTAGAGACACTTGGAGACTCCTCCCAAGTCAAAGAGATCCTGTTGGAAAATATCGTTGATGCACCAGCATACCGGAAAGCAGTGAACTGCAGGCAGGGCTGCCACACTGGCACTGCGCTGACGTGGAGGGCAGACGGTAAGACCAGCCCCAGAGCGCCCCGCGCTCGCAGAGGCTCTGCCCTGC
>NW_008659685.1:20886-25668 GCF_000695815.1 Acanthisitta chloris | reverse complement strand
GCCAAATTTGGATTAAATTGTAGTTGTTTTCCATATCACTTGGGTCACTATAGTGGCATTTGTGCATCTTTATCTCTTTCAGGGTGAAATTACCATGGACTTGGCATAGAAAGGAGACACTTGATGAGGAAACACTCCTGGAAACTCTGAGCAGACTTTAAGGTCTCACAACTGTGACACTTAATATAGCAGAGTGCAGGGTGAAGGCCTAAATTAACTTTTCTTGAGTTCTTCAAGTGTAGTGCAGATGACCTGATGTTCTCACCATCTCTCCTTTCTCACCAGTTTCTTTTCATTGCTGTAACACAAAAGGAGCTCACTAGCAGCCTGCTAACAGGAAGAACTGCTTCCCCCAGCTCAGACAGCACATCCTTAGGGATGTATTAGGCTCTGCTCAGCCAAACACGAGTAATCTGCACTGACCTCCCTCCTCCAAACACCCCAGCCCCAACTCTGTGTGAGCTAGTGCTGACAGCAAGTGGGTTTAGACTGGTCAGAGAAGTAATGTGGTTGCAGTTCTATGGGCCAAGAAGATAAGGTGATACCTCTCTAGATGTGCAGCCATCCAGAAGTGACATGAGAAATAGTAACAAGGCTGTAAAAGAAATCAAAACAAACAGGGAAACAAATTAGCAATAATGCATAGAAGACACAGTTAACTTACCTGCTCTGTGGATCAATGTTCAAACTTTTTGTGTGATGGAGATCAGAGATACAGGCACAGCCCCAGCAGTGTAGGTGATGCAAAGGGAAGCTCTTTTACCTACAGGTTCATCTGGTGCCTGGGTGGTCAGATACAAACAGAAAATTGCAGGCCTATAACAGAAAAACTGTAGACAGCACAAATACCAGATAAATGCCATTGCAAAGAATTGGTTTCCAACAGTTTGCTGTTCAGCATCTAACTGCTCCTTTTGCAGCCTCTGACAAGCTGGAGAAATCAGCACCATCCAGAAACTGCTGGGAAGACAGAGACAGCTTGCCAACATTTAGGAACCTGTGGGAGCAAACAGTAAAGGCACAAATTTCCTTCTCAGCCACATAACAACTTCCTACTTGTCAGCTACTGCTTGTGACTTAATTTTGGACCCCAAGAAAAGCTAGAGTGTTTCTAGTGTTTCTGTATTGTGACAGCTTTTGAAGGTGGAAATTGTTGTTGTTGAGGCTGAAGAAACAGGAGACACAGCAATCAATGCTCCTGAATAGAAAGAGACAGGAGTTCCAGTTTTCCCAAAAGTGGTTGTACATGAGTCATGGAATCATAGGCTTATTTAAGTTGGAAAAGACCCTTAAGATCATTGAGTCCAGCTGTTAACCTAGCACTACTAAGTCCACCATTAGGTGCTTAGTGCCATGTCTACATGTCTTTTGAATACCTCCAGGGATGGAAACACAACCACTTCCCTGGGCAGCCTGTTCCAATGTGTGACAACCCTTTTGGTGAAAATATATTTTCTTAATATCTGATCTAAACCTCTTCTTACTAGGGAAAAGAGGCCAACGCTCCACCTCTCTACAAGCTCATTTTATGTGAATTTACAGAGCAAGCCTGTTCCAATGTGTGACAACCCTTTTGGTGAAAATATATTTTCTTAATATCTGATCTAAACCTCTTCTTACTAGGGAAAAGAGGCCAACGCTCCACCTCTCTACAAGCTCATTTTATGTGAATTTACAGAGCAATCTCCCCTTGTGATTTTACAGAGCAAGAAGGTCTCCCCTGATCCTCCTTTTCTCCATGCTAAAAAAACCCAGCTCCCTCAGCTGCTCCTCATCAGATGTGCTCCAGACCCTCTGCCTGCTTTGTTGCCCTTCTCTGGACTTGCTCCAGCACCTTGGTGTCTTTCTTGTAATGAGGGGCCCAAAAATCAACACAGAATTCCAAGGTGCAGCCAAGTACACGGTGGGTGATCACTTCCCTAATCCTGCTGGCCACAGTATTTCTGATATAAATACTATTTCTGGTACAAATTTCTGCTAAAATGCTGTTGTCACATTCCCTGTGATGTCCATACTGAGGAAACTGATGTGGTGGCGGAACAATAGACACAACATAGTGGATGAATAGTCAAGACATGGAGGCATCACATGCGGCGTATGATGAAGCTTGGACAAAAGAAGCTTCATCATGAGATATACTTTAGAACAAGGTGAGAAGTAACAAAAAGCTTTCTTTTTCTGGCCCACTTCTTGGCAGCTGACAGGCCCTACTTGAGGTTCAAATAGATAATAGTCATTATGGTAGGTACTAGTTTCTCTTCCTCAGCCTTTTTGCAGAAGGCATAACCTAGGACACATTTGATTAGTAGTGTTTACCTTCAGACAGGCCTATATTTAAGCCTCATGTGGAACCAAGGCCAGAGGCCTTCCCTTCATTAAGGCAAAATTTAGGATTTGGAGTGGGTACCTTTCTGACAAGAATGTTCACATGCCAAGCTTATCAGAAGGACAGGAACTTTTCCTTTTCCCCTTTTTTTTTTTTGCTTTTCCTTTCTGAAGGGCTGATAGCAGCACACAGTTTTGAGGTTTGCTGGCAGCAAGCCCAGCACAATTGTTTGAAGTCTTTCTGTGCAGAAACCTGTGATTAATCCACCTTTGAACAGAAGAAACATCAGATCATGTCAATATCTTAAGCTTTCCATACTTGGTTATTACCCTCCATGACTAGATGTGACTCTTCATATTGCCTTTTCAGTCATTTTGATTTCAGTTTCCTTCAAGATTAAAACTCATGGGAACAGGTTAAAAGGTTTAATCTTTTACTTTGAGAGTCTGGTCTGCTAAAGCTGTTCAGTAGGAATGCTCTCAGGAGTTAAGGCAAACAGAAGACTGGGCATTAGGCTTTGCATGCAGGAGCAGAAGCCATGCCTGCAGTGTTGTTTTAAAGCTTAAGCAGAAAATATGTACAGACCTTTAAAAAGCCCTACAAATCTTTCTGTGGGTGCAAGTTCTTTCCCCAGGTTTTTAATTTAAGCTATCTCTCTCTTCTGTTGTGGTAGTGTCAGATAAAATTTCATATAACATTGAATAAGATGGATAAGTAGCAGTGGCGTATTCAAGTTGCAGAAAGACTAAAAGCTATCAAGGTCAATATACCGTTTCCTGATCTGCATCTATAATTAGTAGCAGAATATGTCTTATCTATTTTAAAGACTAGTCTTCTTCATGCTATGAAATACTGGTTCACCTCATTAAAGAAGGAATAATCTTGTCTTACAATTAAAATTTGTCAAGCAATACTTTTTATTTTTGAAAAGCATTCTATTTAGTTGTTGACACAGGAGTAAGATGAGTTTGGTTACCAAATTGCAGTAGTCTGCAGATAAATAATCAGCAGATTAAAACATTTATTTCATTCTTTCTCAAGCCAAAATATACAGATGTGTGGATGAGGCCAGAGGGTGTGAAGACACAAAAAAATCCCACTGAGATTAGTTTTCAAATCTAAAGAAAAAGTGGTAAAAGAAAAGGAAAAACGCAAAGTTAGAAGCTTACAAAGATGAAGTCTAGATTTTGGATTATCATCATGCTTTGGCAGGGGAAAATGAACAAATTATTTGCAAATAACCATAATTTACCATTAATGTGTCCATTGACCTCAGGAACGTTTGCTCTCTCAGTAATCTGAAGAATGAATAGAATAGAATAGAATAGAATAGAATAGAATAGAATAGAATAGAATAGGTACTGATTTTCTAACCCATAGCTTTTCTTTCCCTGAAGAGAGAGGTTGCTAATACTGTTGCAGAATCAGTGAAACTGTATTGAGTGCTAAAAGTTGTTATGATACTTCTAAGTTCCTCTGTCCTCTAATGGGGCAAGCATTATCAACTCTCATTGAATGCCATCCAGAGGCACCTTGACAGGCTTGAGAGGTGGGCCCGTGTGAACATCATGAAGTTCAACAAAGCACAGTGCAAGGTCTTACACCTGGGTCACAGCAATCCCAGACACATCTATAGGCTGGACAGAGAAGGGGTTGAGAGCAGCCCTGCAGAGAAGGACTTGGGGGTGATGGTTGATGAAAAACTCAACGTGAGCCATCAGCGTGCACTCACAGCCCAGAAAGGCAACACATGTCCTGGGCTGCATCAAAAGGAGTGTAGCCAGCGAGTCAAAGGAGGTGATTCTCCCCCTCTACTCTGCACTTGTGAGACCCCATCTGGAGTACCACATACAGTTCTGGTATTCCCAACATAAGAAGGACATGGAACTGTTGGAGCAAGTCCAGAGGAGGGCCATGAAGTTGATAAGGGGACTGAAGAACCTCCCCTATGAAGACAGGCTGGGGATGTTGGGGCCTGGAGAAGAGGAGGTTGTGTGGAGACTTCGTAGCAAAACCTCCCCTATGAAGACAGGCTGGGGATGTTGGGGCCTGGAGAAGAGGAGGTTGTGTGGAGACTTCGTAGCAAACTTCCAGTATCTGAAAGGGCCTACAGGGAAGACAGAGAGGGACTTTTTGTTAGGAACTGCAGTGATAGGACAAGGAATAATGGGTATAAATTGAAAGAGGGGAGATTTAGATTGGATGTTAGGAAGAACCTTTTTCCTATGAGGATGGTAAGGCACTGGAATAGGTTGCCCCAGGAGGTTGTGGCTGCCCCAACCCTGGCAGTGTTCAAAGATCTGTTGGATGAAGTGTTGAGCAACTTGGTCTAGTGGGAAGTGTCCCTGCCCATGGCAGGGTGAGTTGGGACTAGATGACCTTTAAGGTCCATTCCAACTCCTTAACATCCTATGGTTGTATGATTTAGTGAAACTGAAGAGTGTGCCTTAGCACTG
>NW_008659685.1:8567-20861 GCF_000695815.1 Acanthisitta chloris | reverse complement strand
AGAGTGTAGATATACACTTGTAAAAGAAGACTGATTTTTCTTAGTAAAAATCTATCCAGTGCTATCATAAGTGTAAGCCAAAGAAGTTGCGTAATTACTCATCAGATGGGGAAAAAGCCCTAACCAACCCAAAAAAGACTAAAACCAAATACACACACACCAAAAAAAAGTCTGACAGGACAGGTTTAACCTGCAAAATAGGCTTTAATCCCTGCTATTTGTATACTTTTCTCAATAAATATTTATGGACAGAATTGTCCTTAGGCTACTCTTCTGAAAACTATAAACATGTTTCTTTCCTCCCTATGAGCCTTTGAGCCTTTCACTGAGCCATGGCCTTTTGTTTTAGAAAAGGCAATCAGCCCTATCCTGAAGCAGGACCTGTTGCTCTTTCTGCAGAATTCATACATTTTTAGATGTAGCTGGAGTAATCCACTTTGCTGCTACCCTATTCCTCAGCCCCCATTGCCTCAGCACTCACAGCAGCTGCCTTACTGTGCTCAGCAAATGGGAGAGAAAGCACATTTTGAGGGTTCAACCATTGTGCTAGAAACTAAGTAATGACATCAGAAATGGCAAGGTGAGCTCCGCAGTGACCAAGCTCTGAGATTTTTTTTTTTGCTAACCCTTTGCTGGCTTTCATTCACATTCCCAGAAAAAAAGCAAATTTGAATCTGTCACTAATTGGTACTCTTTATTCTTCCTGGTTTGCTTCTTTGGGATGGGTTATTGGGAGAGGGGATTGAGAAGGAAGGAGATAGGGAGAAAAAGAGGGGATATGGGGGTAGAATGGCTATCTTTACATAATACTCCATTATTAGCCTTTTAGAACGCTGTCACTGAAAAGATATGAGAGTAAGTATCTAGAGAAAAACAAGAAGACCCTGGATTGCTGACAGATACTGACATGCATACATAATAATATGTATGGAAACTGTTTGCTTACACTGAGACAGTATAATAAACACAGGTGCCAGCTTTTCCTTCATTGCAAAAGGGAAACTGTTTGCTTACACTGAGACAGTGTAATAAACACAGTTGCCAGTTTTTCCTTCATTGCAAAAACAGAGTTACATTTGGTTCCTCCTCATCAAATTTTCTATTTTAACCTGTATTTATTTGTATTTCAAGTTCCCAAAGAATACTTAGCGAATTCAAAAACAAGTGGCTATAAACACAGTACAACAGCAGAACAGGTTAATTATCACCAAATCGGAGCGAGTGATGGTTGAAGGCAAATGCTGTGTTCAGTGTGTTCTTAAGCAAACAGTGTAAGATGGCTGAGAAGGTCACCCACCATCACATGCACCGACTTGATACCACAAAGATTCGCTGTCAGGAGCCTAGTTTACCAGCTGTTCTGTCTGTTAGCAATGACTACACAGGAATCATGCTATGCTGGTTACAAACTGCCTATTTATAGTCTGAGAAGGGAAGACCAAGATTAGTTTTCATTATAGTGACTAACGAAGGCTGACTCTGAGCCAGAGCAGCCCCACTTATAGGGTCAAGCTGCAGTAGAGGTAATTAGTAGAGGCATGCATTAAGTTTACAAGGCACAGTGCAGCACTGTATACACAAATGGACTCCAGCCAAGCTGGTACAGCGAGATGACAAGAACACATAGCAATGCAGAGAGCCTCTCCTAGGGCTGGCTGTGGAAAGACTGTGCTGGCCATCTTCTCTCAAGTCACTAGCTCTCCATCTCAGTGCCTGGAGAGGGGTACATGCTCTGGTGATCTGGGTACACCCACACAACTCAAGTCCTTCCAAAGTGTTAGCTCTGGTTTTGTTCCAAGGTATTTCTTGACTCGTGTCAATGTTTGCTTAGACAAATGTTGTGTCCATTTTTGTCCTTGGGGGGATTTTCTTCAAAAACAGAGATTGCAGCAACAAATTCCTGTCAAATTAAGTGTTTTCCCTAAATCAGATCCTGACTCACATTAGTGTCTGTGCAGACAGGTTTTTCCTCCAAGACTGCCTTTTAAATATGTATTTGATGTCTCAGTTGACAAGTAGATTTTGGTCCATTTGTGCCCTTATGAGATTCTATGCACAAAGACTATCTTTTCCCAATGAAGAAAACAGTAAAATCCAGCATCAGAGTACAGCTCTTCCCTCCTGCAGAAGCAAAAAACTCTGTAGATCAACGTGAAATACTCCTCTGGTGTCTAGCAGACCAACCTCTTCACAGCTTGTGAGTAGTTTCTTATTTAGACCAAATACACATCATAGCTCCTGTTCTTTAGTATAGTCTGAACTCTTTCTCAACACCAAATGCCTCATCTAGTAGCTGTGATAGTAAGCATGACTGTGATGTTCCCTCTCAAAAAGTTTAGATCTGCCATATCAGATATTTATTTACTTTTCTCATAAATGGAGTCCTAAGGACCCTTCTGCTTTGGGCTACATGATAGCAAAAGTAATAGAGTGCCTTCAAGGTTCAAGCAAAGCCTGAGTAAAAATCACCAGCAGTTGTCAATGATCAAAGTAATTTATTACATTTATTTATATTTAAATTGGAAAGAAGTGTCATAACAAGAAATGCAATATGATGGGTATCTCGGTCATCATGAGATAATTACAGCCCTGCAAGGTTACAAAACACTGTGAAGAAATATTTGCTTCTTAACACAGTGAAATATTTGTCATCTTTTCTTTTTAAGTGTTGATAGATCTTTTATTTATGCATGTATATCTTTTTATCCATAAATGATGTTGCCACACTGGTATGCTGCTATTTGAGCAGGCAGAATGATGTTAAGAATTGTGTTCTCCATTTTCAAAATGTTTTGACACTTATTTAATGACTTCACATGACACCAATGCATTTAGATAATGTGAAAGGTAAGAAATAAATTTATGGAACATTATTGTCAACATTTGTATCACAGTAGTGTGTTCAAATTCCAGCCAAGT
Source organism: Acanthisitta chloris (assembly GCF_000695815.1). Lineage (NCBI taxonomy): Eukaryota > Metazoa > Chordata > Aves > Passeriformes > Acanthisittidae > Acanthisitta > Acanthisitta chloris. The sequence continues at coordinate 17,942 of NW_008659685.1, read as the reverse complement.
TCAGTATTCTGCATCAAGTAAAAAAAGCTGCTTCTTGCAGCCTAAGATTGTAACCCCAGTTTGCTGCAAATGTTGACAATCCTACAAGATCAAGGTTCAAAAACACCTTATAAAGGAAAAAAGATAAGAGGTATTTTCTTCACCTCAGAGATCTTGGACTCTGTAATCATAAGCCATAAACAACTTTGGCCAGGGTCATGTATAATGAGGATGTCAGAGCCAAGAAATTGAATTTAGAATGGTCAAATTATGGCACAGTGCCTTTACCCCAAGTCACCCTTCCATTTCAGATAAAAATCTTCATTGCAAGGGATTCCTTTTGTGTTCTGGAAATCAAATTTTAGATGTGCATGCTTTTCCCACTTCATGCCATGCTTTGTGAAATGACTTAAGGCAGTTTTTATCTGCAATCTTTGGTTGTTATATGCCAACTGAAACACCCTTTATAAGTCCATATTTCTGGAAGATTATTTAGTAGAGAGACATTTAGCATGGGAAAACCTACAAAAGGAAGGAGCAGGGCAGAAGGAAAAAAGGAGAAAGGCAGAGAAAGAAACAAAGAACTTCGGTTCTTTGTGAGGCATCTTTTTCACATAGTTTTCTGTTTCACTGAAGACTCTTTTGGCTGAGAAGGAAAAGATTTAGGAAACAAACATTCAAGTAAATGCTCTCAGATTTGTATAAACTGAGTGTAACACCATGAACAGTAAAACTATGCCTAAATGGTGTGCCTGAGGTCAGAATCAGATCTCCTGTAGATGCAGAGGAAACTTTTGTTTTCACAAATCATTTCACCTCCAAAATACTAATTTCATTTCAGTTTTTGAATGAAGTTGATTTCCTTGCCATTTTTTATTCAAGCCAGAGCCATTGTTCATGCTTTCATAGAACAGCTGAGACTGAAAAGGGTCTTTAGAGATGCTAAACCTTTAGCACAGGCTATTGGTGCCGGATTTTTTTTTTTTGAATGCTGAAGACAGTAATTTTCTATTAGGGTGTTCTGTGTATAAGTGTTTCTTATATATCTGTAAACTCTCATTGGCTTAATACTAATTCAGTTCATAAGGATATTTTAACATATATGTACCTTTGAAAATCTCAGTCTCTGTGCTGTTACCACTATGCTGCAAAAGGAGTTCAATAAATCACTTCTCTCTCCATACAATGATCTATTTAGCCCAAAAACTATTATTAGGGTTCTGGTTTAGATTTGCTATTACACTACATACATTTTTTTTGCATCACCTATATGCTATTTGAAAAGTGCCTAGCCAATGACTGTTCAAAGAATAAGAGCTGCAGTTCTACAGTAAGCTTACCTTCCTACTGGGAGCTCACCTTTGCCCATGTAACTGTATTCTCTGATATTATGAACAGTGGCACTAATGGTAATGTCAAGACTAAAAAAGTGGGTAAAAGGGAGTATAGCCAGGCACAAGGCTCTAGGGGACTACTTAACATGGGAAATTTTATTTTTAAATTGAAAATTTGTAAGTACTCTTTTTTTGTGTTCCTAGATTTAGAATACTGCTGAGATAGTGTTAGTAAGATCACAGTAAGATATTTGGGCACAGTGATAGTCTTAACGAGTTATATGAAAGATAAGGAACAGGCAGCAAATGGAAAAAAGCCTCAAATGCAGCCATGTGAGAAGTTTCTCTGCTACAGATTATATAGAAGTGTAAAATTACTTTTCAAATACCTTCTTGAAAAGTACGAAGGGGAAAAGGCTAGATCAACATAGGCATATCAAGGACCATTTCCAGGGCCATGGCACATAATAGAGCAGTTGTTCTAGTCAAAGCAACAGTTTCTGGGGTGGAATGGTGGTGTAATAGATAGCACTGTTTTTTCCCAATTCTAGGACTGGCTGCCTACAGAGGTGTTAAGCTCTTGGCTGTTTGGATTCAGAACAGGATGTCCATCTCTAGAATTCAAATGCTCTTAACTGAGCATAAATAGCAACCATCCATAAAAACTACATGCCTTGAAAATATATTATGGGAACTTGGACTTGGAATAATATTACATTGACATAAAACTGGAGTGGCACCATGAGAATGAAAATAGTTTTACTCAACTGTGGTTTTGATGTACATCTGAAGTATTTTTTAAATTCTGTGGAACTGGGATTGGATCATGAACAAAGGAGTTATTGAAAGTATATTTCTACAAACAAGCAGTAGAACATCATAACTTTGTATTAAAGCACCTGCTGAGTTAAATTAATACTTCAAGCAAACTGTTTTAGCCATAAGTTTCATCAAAGCTCAGAGGACTATGATTTGTCAAAGGATCTAGTCATATCTTGTGAGTTAAATATTCTCAGTTTTAGTTCAGAAGGCTCTGAAATCCATCCAGTAATAGAAGATAAGGCAAAATAATTTCATGATATCTGTGAATAACAGGTAACTCTGGAATCAATGATATGTTAGAATAGTTAATGTGATACATCCAAGCTAAATTGCATCTTACATTTTAATTGTGAAGAGCATTTTCCTTTGTGAAAGTGGAGCTGCTCCAGGAGAACACAAATCAGATGATCAAAGAACCAGGGTACTGAGGTCAGATCCATAGCCAAACACCAGTGACTTTAAAGCCACAAATAAGAACAGAAATCTCACCCCAGGCAAAGAAAATGAGAACACATAGAGGCAGAGAGATGTGTGGAGATTACCCAGCATATGCTTCTTATAAAAAGTCGTGCCAGGAATAGCAAGTGGGAATGGAAGAATTAGAAATGGTTGTTGGATCTCATTGTCCACATGGTTTTGGGCCAGTGCAATGCCTTTATGCCTCTACTGAACTCTAAAGATGCATGTCATTGTTCATATGGATCTGGAGAGCAGAAAGGAGGTGTCTGAGAACTATCATTTCCCGCAGTTCACCTCTGCAGCACAGGGAATAAATTTAGTACCACAGAGTTGCTGAGCAGGTTCATAGTTTTTCTTATATTATTGTCCTTGTGTCTTTGCCTTTCATCTTGTACAGACATGTGCTGAGCATACAGTGGTTATGCAGTATTACTAGATGGTAATGGTAAGCTATTACAATTGTTTTTCACATCTAAAAACACCCACCAATATCTACAAGACAATAGAGCGTCAGATCGTCATAGTAACATGGTTTTTGAAAAGCAGCAGGTTCCTGTATTTAATGTTTACCATTCTGGCATCATGGCAGGATTCCTACTCACTGCATTGACCATGGCACAGTGGTGATCAAGCTGATGTTGGCAGGTCAGTTATTGTTTAAAAAGAATCCCTTGAAAGGACACCAGTTTACATGCATCATTAAAGCTCTATCAGCACATTACATAGCTCCAGGTTGCAAACCATGCCAGATCAGGACCTTTCATTCTTTAGATGGCTAAAATTAATGACAGACAGGGTATGTATTGTGATTAGGCATTGTGACCAGGAGGCAAGACTTCTGAAAAAAGACCTTCCAAAGATGATTGCAGTTAACACAGCAGGTGCTGGAAATTTTTCTGTTTCACTGATTCTGTTTCATAGACTCCAACATTTCACTGATAAATGTTATTGCACTTTTCCCTCAACCAGCGAATAGAGTGACTGTCAGAGTAAAGCAAACTTTAGCAGCTGTGTTTATATCCATTGATCTGTGTCTTGTAAGTGTTACATCACTTGAGAATCTTTATGAAAACAGATAATTTATAATGGCAGAGAGATAAACTGCTACCCATCTTACTGCAATTTTAATGCAAGTTGTTTTATGTCCTTTATTGCTAAGCATAGTACTCAAGTTGATCCCAGACAATAGAGCCTAAACCCTGTAATTTTTATATAAGTAATTTAAGGCTAGCCTGCAGTTGTAATTCTTTAAAGACAGTTACTTTCTTCTCAGTATCTAGTTATGCATAAAGGAGTTTGGGGCTTTAGACCTTGGACCCATGGGAAAAGACAATCAATTCTGTAACGAGATCAACAATTGTTGCAGCAGTGGCAGGCATGTAGAACTTTGGCACTTGCAGTAGAAAAAGTGTTGGCAAAGGTCTGTAAGTGAAGACCAAACAACCTTCCCACAACTGGAGGAGTCAAGGGTATCAGTGGAAGGTCACCACCCAAATGAGCAGACAATTAAAGTTTTTCAGTATCTTGCTTTCAGAGAAGATGTGTGCAATGAACTTCCAGAAGAGAAGCCTTGAGGAATTACTTTGCACCTGAGGTGTAGAGTAGGAATTGAGGAGGTTATATGTTTATCAACTACCTGGAGGCAGTAGTTGAATGTGCCATTAGCAAGTTTGCTGATTAAACCAAACTGGGAGGTGCTGTTGACTCTCTTGAGGGACAAGAGGCCTTACAGAGGAATCTAGAGAGAATGGTGCATTAGTCTGTGATTAGTAGGACAAAATTTAACAAGTTAAAGTACCAGATTCTGCACCTAGCATGGAGTACTGCCAGGCACAAGTCTAAACTGGGAGAGGAGTGGCTGGACAGCAGCACTGCAGAGAGGAGTCTGAGGGTGCTGTTTGACAGGAGGCTCAACAGGAGTCAGCAATGTGTGCCCTGGCAGCCAAGAGGGCAAACCACATCCTGGGGTACATCAAACACAGCAAGACAGGTGATCCAGAGAGGTGATTATACCACTGTATTCAACGTTGGCACAAGTCTAAACTGGGAGAGGAGTGGCTGGACAGCAGCACTGCAGAGAGGAGTCTGAGGGTGCTGTTTGACAGGAGGCTCAACAGGAGTCAGCAATGTGTGCCCTGGCAGCCAAGAGGGCAAACCACATCCTGGGGTACATCAAACACAGCAAGACAGGTGATCCAGAGAGGTGATTATACCACTGTATTCAACGTTGGTGCAACCATGAATAGTTATATGTTTATCAACTACCTGGAGGCAGTAGTTGAATGTGCCATTAGCAAGTTTGCTGATTAAACCAAACTGGGAGGTGCTGTTGACTCTCTTGAGGGACAAGAGGCCTTACAGAGGAATCTAGAGAGAATGGTGCATTAGTCTGTGATTAGTAGGACAAAATTTAACAAGTTAAAGTACCAGATTCTGCACCTAGCATGGAGTACTGCCAGGCACAAGTCTAAACTGGGAGAGGAGTGGCTGGACAGCAGCACTGCAGAGAGGAGTCTGAGGGTGCTGTTTGACAGGAGGCTCAACAGGAGTCAGCAATGTGTGCCCTGGCAGCCAAGAGGGCAAACCACATCCTGGGGTACATCAAACACAGCAAGACAGGTGATCCAGAGAGGTGATTATACCACTGTATTCAACGTTGGTGCAGTCTCACCATGAATACTGTGTGCAGTCCTGGGTCCTGCCGTTTAAGAAGGATGTGGAGGTCCTTGAATGTGTCCTGAGGAGTGCACCAAAGCTGGTGAAGGAGCTGGAAGGCATGTGCTCTGTGGAGTGGCTGAGGACTCTGAGCTTATCTAGTTTGGAGAGGAGGCTGAGTGGCAACCTCACTGTGTCTTACAGCTTCCTGAGGTGAGGAACTGGAGAGGCAAGTGCTGAGCTCTTCTCCCTGGCACCCAGTGCCAGGACACATGGGAATGGCTAAAAGCTTCATCCATCAGGGGAGGTTTGGACTTGATGTAAGGAAACATTTATTTACTGGTAGGGTAGTCAAAGCTATTAATGTCATGCTTTAACTTCTGGTCAGCCCTGAAGTGGCCAGGCAGTTGGACTAGATGGTCAATGTAAAAAAAAATTCTAAAACCTTGCATTTATCCTTCAAACTCTCAATTATCTTTAATGTGTTACCACCACAGAGAAAACTTTTCTGTTTTGCTAACTCTGTACTCATCTTTATATGTATTGATATTCTCAGCAGGTTTTGTTCTGAACTTCCAGCCATTTGTTACTTTGTTGAAAGATACACAGCTAGTTTTATCTTGAAAATTGAAATCTAACCTATATTTTTATTTAGGTTGAAAGGGGTAATTCAGTTCACTGTTACACAGAGTTAATGTACTCTCCATCTGTTGACTTGGGGATTATTTTTCCTGTGCGTTGTCAAAGGACTTTTCTGCTATTAAGCCAACACCTTGTCTAGCATTTTCTTCTGGTTTATTTTACTTGATTCAGGTTTGGATTGAGTAAATCAGGACATTGCCACCTTAATTTTAAATTAAGTAGCAATTTGCATGCTTCTTTTCAAGTGATATTCTGCTATTGCCTGTTTGACAGGCTTGCACTATGTTGACCTTTGCCACAAACTTTGTTTAGCTGAAACACTTTTTTTCCTAATGATAGAGGTACCATGCCTAGTTTGTTTTGCTTATCTTCTTATGGTATAGCTCCATTATATATAGGTAGTAGTTAAAAGTAGTTTGTGCAGAATGAGATATTAATGACTAACATAATCACAGAATCATCAAGGTTGGAAGAGGCCTTCAAGTTCATCTAGTCCAACCATCAACCCACCACCACCATAATCACCCCAAACTATATCCCCAGATGCTACATCCAGACTCCTCTTGGGCATTTCAGAGATGATAACTCCACCACCTCCCTGGGCAACATATTCCAATGCCTAACCACTCTTCTAGTGAATTTTTTTTTAATATACAGTCATTGCCTCCCCTGGCACAACTTAATGCCATTTTCTCTCATTCTTTCACTTGAGACATGGCAGAAGAGACTGATGCCCACTTCCCTACAACCTCCTTTCAGGTAGTTGTAGAGAGCAATGAGGTACCCCCAGAGTCTCCTTTTCTTGAGGCTAACCAACCCCAGTTCCTGCAGCTGGTCCTCATATAATATGTTTTCTACACCCAGCTTCATTGTCCATCTTTGGACACACTTCAGCACCTCAATGTCCTTTTTGAAGTGAGGGACACAGAACTGGTCACAGTACTCAAGATTCAACCTCACCAGTGCCAAGTATAGTGCCACAACCACTTCCCTAGTCCTGCTGGCCACACTGTTCTTGATGCAGGCCAAGACATCATTGACTCTCTTGGCCCCCTGAGCACACTGCTGGCTCATATCCAGTCAGCTGTCAACCAGCACCCTCAAATCCCTTTCTGCCAAGCAGCTTTCTAGCCACTCTCGCAAGCCTATAGTGATCCATGGGGGTGTTGTGACAAAAGTGCAGGACTGATAATAATAATGGCACAGTGCAGTGAAATACACACCTAGTATATATTTGGCAGTCCCAAAAATTGGGAACATGGGATTCAGGGCAGAGGGGTACAGGCATGGGATGATACAAGACTGGGCACTGACTAATACAGGGGACCACAGGGCTGTAAACAACTCACCAACAATCAAATAAATTCAAGACTGGAGTTGGTCAAAACTTATTTCTGGGGTACCAAAGAAATCAAAGAAGACATCAAAACTTACCGTGTACAGTAAATTCTATACACACTAAATGTAGTATAGTAAAACATATAGCAAATGTAACATGGAATTGCAGACCAGTGAAGAACAAAGGTGTAAATCCATGTCAGCACAACCAAAAATGACACCGAACAGATCCTCCAGTGAGGAAGAAGCCACCACTATTGTAGTCCTCCCAGCAAAGGACTGAAAATTATGATGACTTGCCATCCTTGCTCTCCTCTCCCCGCAACACACACACTCCTCCTGCTCAGACTGAAGCTGTGATCTCAGTTCCACTAAGATTAACACCTATGACAGAAAAGTACATGCCTTGCTTTGAAGTGGTAGTTACATCTTTCACAATAAGGTACAACTCAGTGCAAGAAACACTGCCTATTTTCTTTGACTTTTCAAATATGAAGTCCAACAGCAAATTTGGTTTTCGTTAGGGCCAGTTTCACTCTGAAGTGGATCTGAAGACTTGAATCAAAGGTTTGATAGTTGCTGTACTGATACCCAAACTGCTCTGAGTGTGCATGTGTAGATTCCTCTCTCCCAGAATGGGAAAAAAGGGGGGGGGGGGGGGGAACAAAACAAAAAACCCCACCAACTTGATTTGTTGAGTATAATTGTACAGTTAATCTCAATCCATTAATTTGTGGCACAGAACAGTTCTCCATTCACACATCTATCTTCTTTGAAATAGAAGAATATTCTTACATTCTATTCACATAATGATTTTGATAGAAAATCTGTTTTGCTGCAGATGAGGGCCCTGGAGGTTTTTGGTCTATTGTAATACGTAAGAGCTGCCTGACATTGCAGCATTCGTTCTCTAGTGCAATTGCCTAGCAGGGCTAAAAGCACTGATGTCTTTTACAGTTCTGGTATTGCCATTATCCATTTCAATGGGGTTTAAATGTAAAAGTGAAATTGATGGTGTTAAAGCATGAATTTCAATCATGCTAAGAAAGAAGATATTGATGGGAGCCAGCAAGGGAGCTCTGAACAAAAATATTGCAAGGAAGAAGTTGAAAGGCTTATTGCTATAAGCCCAGTGACTGTGTTTTCAAGTTACAGAGCTAACACACTTTAAAAGATGTCAGTCCATGTTGCATAACTCAGGACATGGTGAATTTGTTCCTGTCAGTATTATGGCAGCTATCTCCTTTCTTCTCCCTGAGATTGGACTTCATGAGGATAATCTTCAAGCCTTTATTCAGATTTTTATCTGAGTTAGGATGCCACTTCTCATTAATCTTTGTGGTCTGGGTGATTTCTTGTGGCTACAGAGTATCATGCTTCTTGTAAAAATTATACCTTTGTAATTATCATGCAGCATTCTGTCTGAGGCAGAGTCTTTATGGAGCAGTAGAAGGGACACTTTGCACCATACAAATTACAAAGAACACTGTAATTCAGGGTTAGCAAAACTAATGAGAAAGCAGTAAGGCTGTTTTGCAGGAGCTTAACAAGTTAGATTTTAATTCCACAGCAGACAACCAGAGCTGTGAGCAACCTTGACACAAATTGGAAACAGAATCACAAAGTGTTACATGGTCCATTGAAGAACCTCTGTCAGAACTATGGCTCTGATTCCTACTTGGATTCAGGCAAACATCCATAACAGTTTCCCCTGGGGCTGTGGTCTGCAATTCCATTGTCTGCCTCTGCATACTCTGTGTTCTAAGGCTTTAATGGCACCACCAAGAAATATGAAACTTTGTGAGAAACAGACCCATATTTTGGGGATCTCCACATTTATCTTGAGTTGCAAACAACTGAAAAGGCTTATCTGGTGGCTTGATTTATTTGTATTTGTGCTTCCATGACAGCAGCATGCTCTGTACCTTTTTAATTGGCTTTAAATCAAATATAAACACTAAGCAAGCTTAAAACAACAGAGCTACACAACAGAGCTGTGGTCTTGATTACAGAATTGTAGCTGAGGTTACAAAGAAGAAATTGAAGTTACAATGTCATGTTTCAGATAATACCTCCTTAGTTTTTATGGTATTTTTATAGGTCACAGACTTAGCATTTAGAGTGTTCTTTCTAAATAAACTTCCTT
>NW_008659685.1:0-8549 GCF_000695815.1 Acanthisitta chloris | reverse complement strand
CCTGCTGCCATACATCTACCCTGTGGTTTAAGTTCCCATCACAGTTTTCTCTCTCTACAGCTTACTCAGCCTAAAGTGGGGAAAAAATGCCTGTAGGGACAATATGTTCAAAACATTTGAGGAAAGAACTGGGACAATGTACTAAAGAAGTTTTGAGGCATAGGGAGTGACAAAGGTTCCTAGCAAGAAAGAGTAATAGTATGTGTAAAGTGGATTTTTATACAAGATTTCCTTAGGGAGCCCTTTTCTTATCAAAAGATATAATTTTATGATAAAAACCATTATGTATGTTTTGCAAAACATTTATGTTGTACTCTTAATAGCAAGCCTTCTTCTTCTGAAAGTGTTTTGAGATAAATGTACACCAATGTGTAACATCATGAATTTATCTTTATAGGAATTTCTCGTGAGTAGCCTTTGAAAACATCTCTCCCATTCTATTGGCATTGTTTGTATTTATCCTCTTGGCAGTAGCATCTGTAGCCAAGGCTTTCTGCAGAGTCAAATCACAGCATTTTGAATGAAATGTGAAAGCCTTAGTGATGCACCTCTTCAGTAGGCTGGATGTAGCACTAAATTAAAAGCAATTCATTTTATTTCAACAAGATAGTGACACACATTTCCATACGAACCCACCTGCCTGTCTGGCCCTACAGATGTGCTTGGTAGTGGTAGTCCTTCTTGTAAGCATACTGTGGTGATGGTTTGAAATCTTAGCCGTATGGCTGGACTCTGTTGAGGTAAGCCCACAACCAATACCAGTCCTAAAAACTCTGAAATCTTTGACTATACAAAGGAATGGTCACATAAAGCTGAAAATTAATTCACTGAAAAGGCAAACCTGCACTTTGGGTATCTTTTGTCATAGTTAAGGATTCAACCCAGAACGTCTCAGCATTGCAGACTGAGTCTATGTCAGATGACATTTACTGCTTTGAAGTTTGCAAGATCATTAAAAAGATAAACAAAATGCTACAAAATAAATAGCTGTTTCATATAGCAGGTCCTACTCTTATTTGCTTATGTATTGCAGTGCAGTATGTATTATAATAATTTAATGTATTGCAGTGGAATCTACAGTTAAAGGGTTAGGATTGTATTACACCAGGACATGACATGGCAAAAATAGGATCCTTTCAATATGACCATTGTCATTGCATCAGTGGAAGTGATGAGTTAAGACAGGTGTCAAACTTGTAGATTTTGGGCTGTGTGAGGCTCACAGGAGATGTAAGTATGGTGTATTATAATAATTTAATGTATTGCAGTGGAATCTACAGTTAAAGGGTTAGGATTGTATTACACCAGGACATGACATGGCAAAAATAGGATCCTTTCAATATGACCATTGTCATTGCATCAGTGGAAGTGATGAGTTAAGACAGGTGTCAAACTTGTAGATTTTGGGCTGTGTGAGGCTCACAGGAGATGTAAGTATGGTGCAAACAGGGAATGCAGTGACTGAAGGCTGGATGATGCTAGCAGAAAGCTGGTCTTTACCCAGCATCCTTGGCCAGAGAAGGAAGTCTGGCAGCAGAGGCCATTGTAGTCATGCTATTTGGCTTGACAGTGATCCAGCTGCATACGCAGCCTGGTCTCATTTGGTGTAGTGAGGTGGATGGGGAACCTTTCTCATTGAAGATATATTTGTCTCCAGTAGTACTTGAATTTTGTAGTAGGTTCCCTGTAGCTCTCACCTCTCTTTTACTGGTTGTGTGTTCTTTGTGCTTTAGGCTTATAACTTTGGTAATATACAGGGAATGTAAAGCTAGAGATCTAAAATACTTATTTAAGTTAAAAAGACTGCAAGTGTTTCTAGGGGGTTATTCAGGGCAGCTAAATTAGCTCCTTAATGAGAATTGTATTAATATATTCCTGACTTTTTGTCTAAGTCCCATTTATTTCATGTGAGTTTATTCAGCAAGTGGAATAAAACCTATTTTGAGACTCTCACAGCATCTAGCATATCTGTAGCTCCCAGGAAAAGAAAATATAGATATCCAAGTACATCAGTAAGTGGAAAAGTATATACGAGGTCCATCTGGACCCTGTACTAAGAGATTATTGACAAAACACTCATGCATCTAGAACAAAAGCAACTCCAATATTGAGGGAGCACTTCGAAAAGTAAGAGATGGAAAGTGACCTGAGACCATGAAATAAAATAAAATTTTAGGCAGTTTTTATTTGTACTGTGTTATCATTAGTTATGTTTTCAGAGAAAGACCTTGCAATTAATCAGCAGACATTTTTTGCCCAATCATGTTTATGATATAAAGATTATTGACATTTCTATAAAAATTATTAATAATATTCAATCTGGAAATTACCAATTTGTATAAGTAGGGCAAATAGTAATATATGTTGAAAACCAGCTAAACTAGCCTAAATGGTTAATTCACAAAGCTGTACATCTGTTTCATGAACGCCCATTTCTTCCTGTTTTCACTGCACACATGCATTTACACACATACACACAAAATCTCAGTTGCAACTTTCCTCCTGGGATGCATTGAAGTAAATGGAAAGCTGCTTCTTTTTCCAAAGAATCCCATTCTGCATCCTTGAGAGAGGCAGAATTAAATGAAGGGGATGGGATAGAACTATGGAAGGCAATAGCATGCATGTATTTAAACCTAAAGCCTTCTGTTAATTCAGATGTTCAATTTAAATTTGAATAGAGATAAATAAATTACACAAATAATAACACTTCTGACTCGGGTGTGGGCCAGTGGTGTTATATATAAGCAGTGTTGCAGTTCTGCAGCTTCAGCATCCTCATTCATATTCATCCAGTGCTAACTAGATAAATAATAGCATTATCACCTACTTCAGTAATCAAATAATGGAAAACCAATGTCTGGAAGTTTTGACTGGAATAGAAAGCAGTTTATTATTGTGTCTATTAGTCGGAATACTAAAGACTCAGCTGTGGTAACATAATAAGTGATATTCTAATAAATTTCTTAATCTGTATGCATAAACATTCTGATGAAAATAGAATTAGCTCTTTCAGTCTCTCATTGGCTTCCCATATCACGTATATCATCACTATGGAATCATCATAGGATGGCCTGGGTTGGAAGGGACCTTAAACATCAACCAGTTCCAAACTTTCTGCCATGGACAGAGACACCTTTCACTAGACCAGGTTGCTCAAAGCTCCCTCCAACTTGCCCTTAAACACTTCCAGGTATGGGCCATCCACAACTTCTCCCTGGAGGTTTTCAAAACGAGACTGGATGTGGCACTTAGTGCCATGGTCTAGTAACGACTGTTGCACTTGATGATCTTGGAGGTCTCTTCCAACCAGGTTGATTTTATGATTCTATGATTCTATGGGCAACACGTTCCAGTGCCTAGCCAGCATAACAGACAGAACTTCTTCCTAATATCTAATCTAAACCTACTGTCTTTCAGTTTGAAACTATTCCCCCTTGTCCTGTTGCTACCTGCTCTTGTAAATCATCTCTCTCTTTTTTGTAGGCTCCCTTCAGGTACTGGAAGGCCACAATAAGGTCACTCCAAAGCCTTCTCTTATGAATCTTATGATCTTCTTAAGAGAATCTTATATTCTCTTATATCTTATGAATCTTTTTGTCTTTGCAATGTAATGCTATCTTGCACAGAATTTGACTGCTGTGCCATCTAAAGTACAGTTATAGTTCTTGGATGTTATTAATTATATTCCTCTGGTGGAAATGTACTAGGGGACTATTAGGAGCATATGTTAATTGTGTCTGTATTGCTTAGCTTCATTTACTGGATGTTTCCTGTGGTATATATTAATAGACTTCTAATAGACATGGCTACATTTTCAGAAGAAGTGGGTGTAGCAGTATAGAATAAATTTGAAATGGGTAAGTCACACATGAGGCAATGTATGAAACCAAAACATGTACCTGAGGTGAGGCCTCAGGTACCAAATTAGTGTTTTGCCCACCTGTGTGAGCTCCCATGAATTCAGTGTTACCATCCTAAACATATAGTAACAACATTTGTATATGACTGGATAGGATAAATTAGGAGCTTGAAAATAAATGCACCATTACAATGTTCTGCCTTCTGAAATCTGACATACCATGTTCAGAAAAACGAAAAGGAGGTAGAAAAATCAAGGTGCTTGGGGATTTTTTTTTTCAGCATAGACAACACTGTAGCATATACTGACATTAAAACCTTCTACTTTTCAGACAGCTTCAAGGAAGCACTGAAATGTGTGTCTTTCCCATCTATCCCATGCAGGGAATTACTGGAATGCAGCTTCTTTTGTAACTTCATCGTCCTACCTTCACTTCTCCACCTTCCAAGGGGAAACAAGCGCAGACATCTCTTTCTATTTCAAAACATCAGCCTCAGACGGGGTGTTTCTTGAGAATCTGGGGAACACTGACTTCATCAAACTGGAGCTGAAATGTAAGTACATGCTTCCCATCACTATTCTTGGCACCTGATGTGGGTTTATGTCAGATAGCAGGTTCCAAGAAACATGTATCTTTCAGTAAAATGTATAAGCTAGCTAGATTCTGGAAAAACTTCCAAATCAATCTGATGGACATATTTTTCAAGTTGCCTTATGTGGGGGGAGCAATTGAAGTATATTTGGATTGTTTGTTGATGGGAAAAAGTACAAAGAAGAATAGAGGTGGTAACATCAATTATAAGAATGACACTGATCTGGAAAGATTTTTCAAAGCTGCATGCCAGAATTATTTCTTTAAAGTGTGTTTCTTCAGGTCTGTGTGCTTTTCTATTTTATTTCATGGTTGCTTTGGAAATAGGGGAAAGAAAAAAGAAAAAGTGGCCATCCTAAGCAGCACTGCAAGAAGCCAAGGAGCTGAAAACTTGCATATGATATTTAAAGGCCATTAAAAATCTCATAAAAATGAATCTTTATCAGCATTATCTGTTAATAAAATCACTGATCTGAAAAAGAGGGTACAATGATATCAAGAGGCAAGTCAATTTTATTATTTAAACCATTTTTAATGGCCCAGGGCAAACTTTCCAAGGAAGGTTCCAAAATCCTCAGCTGTACCTGAATTCTGCTTAGTGAAATTGAAGCAGTTTTGAGTTAGGGAGGAACATGATTTTTGTCTCCTTGCTTCTCCCCCAACCCTGCCATGAGCCGCAGCAGTGACAGGCCTGCTGTGCTATGTGTGGTTGTTATTACAGCCTCTAGCTGTAATTACATCAGAGGGGTTAGGTGAGTGCAGCAAGCTGCCTCCCTGAACTCCAGCACTGGGAAAAGCATGTATGCTTCCTTTTGATGCATGAACACCAACGACCCAGCTCTAAATACTGATGCACAAAAATCAGTGCCAAAAGTCACTAATGCTGAAAGAGAAAAAACTGCTTGTCATCCCCAAATAATCTATTTTTTTAATGTAGATTCAATGTGGTATACACATGCACATCTAATTTTAAAACGAAAAGCCATTTTCAACACTTCCCAAAATTTAAACTCACAAATCAGAATGTGGAAATTTAGATATTTAGAAACCATCAAACCTTTAAAATGTATCTAAATTTTCCCTCCAGGTAAGAATAAAACGCAAAGTTCCAAGTGGGTGACAGGTTTTTCTGTCTTTCTGCAAGGAATTTAGTTCATGTTGCTTGATCCCAATTTCTCTAATTTGCCACTGGTGCAAATCAAAATAGCCTCTATTGAGTCACAGGGGATAGTCTCATTAGCTTTAATAAGGGACACAGCCCTTTAACAATAAAGTGTCAGCTATTTCTAATTTCCCTTTGAATATGAGTAGTGCTTACAGTCAGCTGAGGTGGGCATCTTCAGAGCTTCTTGTTCTGCTACTTTATGGAAGGTTTTTCTCAGCCATTGTAATCAGACTAGCCATGCTCTTCACTTAGCTAAAATGTGACAATAACAGTGAATAAAGGTGACTTGGAAGCAACAATAACTCTTTTGAACTTAGCACAGCTTAAATAATAATCATGCTGCAGTGGTTCTCTGAATAGATGTACCAGTTCAAGAAAGTATGTGGCAGTGTACCCAGAATATCATTAAAAAGGATTTTAATTTTAAGCCTGTGCTTGAGATCCGCTGACTTTGCTGTGACCTGATATATGCATAAATTCAACCTCTGCCTCATGTCCCTGAATCTAAGGTTTGGATTATAAATTCTTGATGGTAGGAAGTGAAATATCATCTGTAAACACAGATGTAAAACCTCTGTAAAAACTATCCTGACTGTATTTGATAAAAAGTACAAAGTGGTTCATTCAATATAATTGCATGCACTCTATACATTCTTTCTTGGAAATTATTGCTTGAAATTTTCAGAGTCCCAGGAAATAGGTCTTTCTGTGACTTAAATGTTCTACCAACCACAGTTCAAGAAATGTTGAGTACTGTGGGTTTAGCAGCAAAGAGAAATTAATTGTCTCTTCTGAATTACACATTTATTTAATGAATATTTGTTTCATATAGTTTTTGTGTTTGGTTAATTCTAGTCTCCGCTTTACTTATGAAAAGTAAAGTTTCAGAACTTCAAAAGTGCCCTTCATGGCTTACAATAGACTCTGCTGCTTTCTAGCAGTCTGTTTCCCCTTTACAGATGTCCTGTAAAATTAATATGTGAATTTGTTCCTTAATGGGAGCATAAAGTTAAGTCAGTAAGACAATTACAGAATTGCCCCTAAACTCTGCAGGACTTTGCCTTTGGCAAGCTGCTTTCTAGCTAACTGTGCTGGATTTGGCAGTGGTAGTTACTTTTCTTCACAGTGGCTAGTATGGGGCTGTGTTTTGGATTTGTGCTGATAATATAGAGATGTTTTTGTTATTGCTGAGAAGTGCATACACAAAGCCAAGGGCTTTTCTGCTTCCTATGCTGTCATGCTGCCAAGGAAGTTGGGAATGTATGGGAGGCTGGGAGGAGACACAGCTGGAAGAATTGATCCAACCTGACCAAAGAGATATTCCATACCATATGACATGCTCAGTATATAAAGAGGGGGAAGAAGGAGGAAGAGGGAGATGTTTGGAGTGATGACATTAGTCTTTCCAAGTAACCGTTACGCGTGACGGGGTCCTGCTCTCCTGGAGATGGCTAAACACCACCTGCCCATGGGAAGCAATGAATTAATCCCTTGTTTTGCTTTGCTTGTGCACGCAGCTTTTGCTTTCCCTAAAAAATATCTTTATCTCCACCCGTTAGTTTTCTATTTTTTATCCTTCTCTCTCCTCGATCCCACTGGTGGGGGAGTGAATGAGCAGCTGCATGGGGCTTGGTTGCTGACTGCAGTTAAACCATGCCACTAAATCATCACATTCCCTAGTAGAACAATTATTTTGTATTTAAGGTTTTTTACATAATGAGCACCTTCATATATTTACTGCAAGCTGCTGTACTTCAAACAGTGGGTTGCTTTTGTCTGTTCATTGCCTTCTCAATAGGTACAGTTCTCATTGAAGAAGAATGACTTCCTACAAAGCCTGTTCTTGATTTCTTTACATTTTACTATATACTATATATGGTTAGTAATGTATGAACTTACAGACCAGGAACAGAAAGGTTCTATAATATCTAGTATTTTAATCAGTGAATGAATTAGGAAAACAAATCATTCAGTCTATTAAAATTCTTAGCTTCAAGTCATTGGAAAGGAGTTTGCTATTGCATGCTTTATTCTGAGCACAAACGTTGTTACCTGGAATGCTCATTATGTTATTTTACGGGTGTGCTGTCTTCGAGGTTCTTAAAGTCTAATAACTTCATGGATTTTCTAACCCTCCAGTTTCATATGAAAAAGAGGTGAATTTGCAGTATCTTGAAAAGTACCTTCATGTGCCTTCAGCAAAGCCCCAGATTGCCATCTTTGAGGAGAGGAGGAATACAGGAAGGAAGGGAAGAACATGTTTCTCTGATTTAAGAAATAGCTTTTCCAAACAGCTGACAAGTCTGACTGTCAAGAAAAAAAGCAGTGATAAAATGCTACTATGAATGTGGCTGAAGTCTTTAGCTATTCCATTTATCAAGCAACTCCTCTGGCAGGCTTGTACTTGTCACCATTCATGGAACAGTTGACAGAGATGTAGAATTACCTGGAGCCTCAATTTTTACATGCATCAGTAAATCTACAGAACCCCATTATTTTCATAGATGGCTGGTCAGCTGACAACAGCTAGGATTGCTTAGAAAAGAAGTAGTTGGATAAGGCATAAATTTTTCTGTAAAGCAGTGCTTCCAGAAACCATTCATCTCTGGTCAGAATTTCCAGATTTTTTTTAATTAAATGTGGGTTTTGGAGAGAGGAAAAGAGGGTATTTTCTGGTTTAGAGCTCTCTTACTGAGTTTTGGGAGGGTTTAACCTAAAATCAAGTCTTCCTGTGAAAACAGCATTGAGAACACCTTTTTTATTTCATTTATACAACTCCCCCTCCCCTTCCATTGGGTATTTTTCCTTCTTTAAACTTGACCAGCGTTTAAAGTTAAGAGCCAGAGGTATGTAACCTGCTGTCTACAAGGTCTGCTAAGGCAACAATCTCAGAGAGTTCGTTGTCAATGCTTTTCATAAAAGCAATCTAC
>NW_008659684.1:0-573 GCF_000695815.1 Acanthisitta chloris | reverse complement strand
CTTTCCATGTTAAGCCCTTCCTTCTCAATGGTTAGTAAAAGCAAAAAGAGAAATAAAGAAAATTTTCTATCAGCAGAACTCTGATGAGTTACCAGTGCCAACCTAATAACTCAGCATACTGAAAGGTATTTATCTTTGTTTATAAAAACTCCCTGGAGATCTCTCCTGTCAAGCCCGTTAGTAAAATGAGATGATTATGGAAAGCCTCTGTATCACCTGACTGCTCCCCACCTTAACATTTTTTAAAATTGCTTCTGTACATTGGAGTCACCATACACAGTGCACAACCATGTTACATTTAAATTCTTGTGATCCTTCATTATGTCACCAGATACGTAGGTATAAAAGATCATCAGAATCAAATGGGAGCACAGAACACTTTTCCCTCAAGCACAGGACATAACACAGGTTCCATGGGGTTCTATGTCATGCAGTTATTCAGGGAAAGTGCTTGGCTAATTTGGGTTTTCCATACAGCAACAGGCAAAAAGTAAATTTTGTAACTAAAATTTGTTCAGTCTGAAACTCTACAAGTTTGTCTTATAATAACTGTAAAAGGTTGCATATGAGTTT
>NW_008659683.1:48264-70458 GCF_000695815.1 Acanthisitta chloris | reverse complement strand
AAAAAAAATATTTCTGCTGTTTATTTTTGAAATATAGGCATTTTCTTTCCCTTAAGTGTGCCTACAATGACCCTGGCACCTATTCTGCACCACTAAATAACAACTGGGTGCTCATGCTTGGAAAGCTGGGTGAGGGAAGCAATTTAAAATTTATTTTCATAGTGGAAAATAGGTTTTGCCAAAATAGTTTCAGTTTATGAAAGGAGAGAACAGCTGTATTTGGTTTATAATAAATCTTTCACAAATCAGTAAAAGCAAATAGACAGCACAACTGTAACCCATAAAAGTGGAAAATATTAAACAACAGACAGTGAAGTTGTTAAACTTTCCCACAGATGCTGTTGGTAAAAATCCTCTGCAGAATTTGTATGTGAAATGTGCATGAAAACCCAACCTGAAAGCAAGGGGCATCGGAATGAGGCAGAATTACTTATTAGAGGAATATCCTATTAAGATGGCTATTCTGGATACAGAGGAGGATGTCTCCAGCAGCTTCCTACTCCTATTACTGACTGTTAGTGCAGAATAATTACTTGTTCACCAAAAATGAGAGGACATTGACCCTGCAGACTTATTGAATTCGTACTGCTTGCCTCCAGGCCATGTCGGGGGTTATTCAATTTTGCCTGAGGAGGACAATCTATTATGAGAGATGAGTCAAGAAGGCATCTTCCCTGATTGCCCACCAAAACCATTATCGCAGCATGGAGGAGGCATGAGCAGGGAGTGGATGGACAAGGCAGCGCTGATCCCGATTACCGGGGGACCAGATACAATTTGCATTATGAGCAGCAGTGGAGCTCCGGGTAATCAGCCAGGGACAGGGCTGCCAGTAGCACAGGCACCATGCAGCTAATTGCTTGTGCTTGGTGTGGCAACCTTCAGCCTCAACCCTGATGTTTTCCAGCCATTTTATGAGACAGAGTCAAGTCACAGCTTCATTTAAATGATCAAACTAATAAACCCAGCAAAAACGTTTCTGTGGAGTTATAACACAACAAAACAAAACCTAGAAGATTCATTTTTATTGAAAGATAAATATGTGATCCTTTACGACAAGCTTGCCCCAACATCAATGGGAATCTTTCCAGTGCCTTTTAATTACTTGAAATCAGGCTACTGTTTTCACATGAAGGTCCTGATCTTACAGGATTTTACAGGTTCCTCAGCTTTGAATGAAGGAGTGCT
Source organism: Acanthisitta chloris (assembly GCF_000695815.1). Classification (NCBI taxonomy): domain Eukaryota; kingdom Metazoa; phylum Chordata; class Aves; order Passeriformes; family Acanthisittidae; genus Acanthisitta; species Acanthisitta chloris. The sequence goes on along the minus strand of NW_008659683.1, from coordinate 69,270 downwards.
GTATTACATACCTGAACACGATTGCTTAATTTATGGAACTAATTGGACATGTGAAATAAATCAATGTTTTCCAGTTCTCAAAGGATATCCTCTTCCCAACGATGCCTGGTGCTGATGAAATTGATCTGAATCCTGATTCAAAGCAAAATGAAACCACTGGAAATGCTATGTGTCTCGTTTAAACATGTTGGATTCTATTTGAATCACATTAAAATCTTTGCTTGCGAGAAAACACAAACTTAGTGCAGGAATTTGTGTGAAAATGTAGGTATCGACACAGAAAAAATGAAATTGCTCCCTCAGTTCTGTTACTAAATAAATGGGGAATCATTCTCCTGCCTTGCACCCTGCTTTCCAAAATTTTGGGTAGTCTGTAAGTGTAAAACTGTGATGGGAACAGCTTTATAAAAAAAACAGTTTAAAAAATCCTCACATTCACGAAAGTCCGAAATATCTTTGTCTAGGTTTGAAAGTTAGTTAAAACCTATGGCTAGCAAGCTTACAAAATTAAAGTCAATTATGCCATTTAATGCATACTAGTAACTATAAAAAAAAGCCCACTTTGTATTGTTATGCTGTCCATGTTGGCATAAATTATCACACTTGTAAAGAGAACAGAAAATTCTAATATTATCTGTCTGTGGACCACCAAAACCAAGAGCAAGACAAAGTGGGTATAAACTAATGTATTCTGCCATGGTAACGGGAGATGGTTTGATGGGTACAGTGTGTATGTACATACAAGTTACCAAATTGATTCCTCTTGAAACCTCAGTTTAGATTACATGAGGGCAAACAAAGAAAGATGAAGACATTGTGTCAATCTTGTTTGCAGTGAATAAGAGCAGACCATATTTAAGGGCTCGGTTTAAGACCTCTAGGTGTCAAGTTAGCCCTTTCCTCATGAAAACTCAATCCCATCATTAACTGTTCTTATATATATTCTTTTTAATCAAACTGTACATAGTAAATTTTCCCATTCACATATGCCTTTTATGAAGCAAATCACTAATCATCAGAGCAACTACAAGGTGCATAAACACAGATATTGAGCATCACTTGGGCTACCTGGGATATCATTTTGTCCAGTTATTGTAGAAGGGCTCAAACCTTCCATCTGCCCCAGGTCATCTGTACCAACCTCACATCGACCTCTCCAGTTGGGCTATCTAAAATGATACAAGGTATCTCTCTTCAGGCATTTGATTCACATCACACAGAAATATTATAGAACTAATTTTAAACATTATATAATATTAAGCAATCACTGAAAAACATTTAAACTTTTCTCTGAAAAAAAAAAATCTTAGTTTTCTTCCTGTCTTTTCTGGAGGGAGCATTCCTGTAACATCAGACAGCTTCAAAGCACTGGCACAACTTTTGCCTGAAGTGAATCAAGGGAACCTCTGGCCAACTTGTCATGTTTTCTGTGTGTCCCAAAGTGGGATATAGCCCACACATTGCATGATGAAATGTTCTCATGCACCATATTGCTATAGTGAGATAATGATAATAGTATTTTGCATTCTCAGTTGGTGTTTATTCAGTTGAAAGTTAAGTCCCAAGTTACATGCATGAAAGAACTGTATTATTAAAGAAGACTTCATTTTAATATTTACTAACTTCTTAGTGCCTGACTTGGCAACCACCATAACATTTTTTCAAGCATAGGGCTTTTTGAAGGCTTTGTGCTCTTTGAGAAGGATTGGGAAAAGCTCTGAATGGATTTCCTTTGTTTTACTTCCAGGCGTGTTAATGAAAGAAATTGTTCTATGGAGCCTCATACAGACATCCAAAGGCTTCCTCAGCCATGCTCAGCTTTGAGGTACCTTGTCCACACCAGGAAGAAATGTACAGGTGAGGGGAGAGGATAGACCTGGTTCATTTTTCCCAAATCATGTGCAGAAAGGAGAGAAGCAACCAACTGGTTATTGTACTTTGGAAATAATTGCTAACAGTGGTGGAACCATGGCAACTGAGAATCTTCCTTGTAAGCAGGGAAGAGCAGCCCAAAAATCTGACTTTCCCAACATCCTGATCTTCCATGTTTGGTCTCTTTAAATCTGCGAGGGCAAGACATGCTACCTGAGGAGAGGCATGGTACTGAAATGGTTCTGCATTTTTTGCCAATGTAAAAATTGGCAATATTTAGCACAATCTGCTAGTGTTAAATAGTAAACCCTAACTTTTTGTGTAGTCTTTTTTTTTCTCTTTCCACAGAGATTACACAAATTCATATCTCAAGAGTGTGTTGACATCACTCTGATCTTCATATGAAGATACATGAAGATTATTTTCCAGATGAAGTACATTTTTAATGATTCATTCTCCATAGCAACCCTGCCCCACCCTCTCTAGAGATATCAAAAGGCTTCACGTAAATTTGATTTTAGTTCCACGAGAAAATATGACTACCAACGTTCCAAACTTCTTCTAAAAAACCATATTTACATGCAGCTTTTCTTGCAAAAGTGCTAACAGATAGGTAATAAAGCAGAACAACAGCTTTTCTGTGGTCCCAGTGGCTTCATTGTAGGTGCCATTATATTTCAGGTGATAGTCACAGCCCATGGTCCCTGGGGAATGTACTTTAGCACAAGATAGATCTGCACAGCCTGCAGAAAAGAAAAACTTCAGGATGATCACGTATCTTTCAAAGGACTGTTTAGCAGCAATGTATGGCTGTTTATGGCTAGAAAGACAGAGCTTTAATGAATCAGGAAGAAGTGTTCCCACTTCTTAAATCCCTGATGTGGATATTTTAGAAGTAAGTACACCAGATAGATTTCTACTGTTTTCCTGACATTTTTTGCTTTCTTTCCTACTAGATGACCAATCTTACCAACATCTCCAACACTGGATTTCTTAAAATTAGTATTTTGTAATATTTGCTTTATGAGAGAGTCAGGTTAACCAGAAATTACAGGACAGAGAACAGAGACACATTGCTCAACTCTGCCATGTACTCACAAATCTCTCACGAGCAATTTTGTATGACTAAAGACAGTAAGATTTGGCTGAGGAGCTGATGATGCTGAGCTCTGTCCTGCACCGTGAACAGACACCCAGTCCTCCACACTGCTGTGGCAGAAGATGGCTTTTTTCACATTTTACATAAGATAAAGTTACTCCTCTGAAGAGACTGGCTCTTTATTTTCAAAAGCAACCCTCCTCCTACCATTGCAAGTGCCTGGAACTCAATCAGCACCTCATCTGGAAGGATTGACTTGAGACATTGATTCTTGAGGTGCTGGATTAAGGCAGCAGGAGTGAGGCAGATTGATCCCATTTGTAGCTTTGTCTCTCAGCTTTTATGCTGTAGAAACCATTTTTACATTTTTCAACTCCTTTTCTCTGTCAAGCTTTTAAGAGAGAAAATGCTTTTCCCAGAGGTCACTTTAGATTTGAAGATATAAAAACATATCTTAGACCATTTCAAGGAGCTTATCAACTTAAAATGAAGTAGAATTTGATAATTCGGTGAATTCGCTAATTGCATCTAATGTTTCAGTTTTATTTGTGGTTTCATATTAAATTAGGATTTTGTTTAAACATATTTTGGAAACAAGCTCTTTTAGACCTATATATATTCTATTAAGTTACTGTTTAGAAACTCTTGTGTAAGAGGATTGCTTATCAAATGCAATGCAACAAGTCCAAAAGAGAAGGTAAATTTTGGTATAGAAATAATTTACGTACTTTACTCTTTAAAGCATGTTAAAGTTCTATAAAGGAAACTTTTCTCTTAGACTTCAAGTTACACAGATACTTTTTTCATACCAGTTCACAAGAGCAAGTTGACAGGAAAGCAATGGCCCCCTTAAATGAAAAATGCCTGGAACAAATGGTGAGCAGCACAGGACCAATAAAGCATCCTTCTTTGCTGTTTCTCTGCTATGGAGAATTTGGCAAAAATAAAATATTTTCTTCACAACAATCCCCAAGGGCCAGTGCAATCCTTGGGAGCCACCATCAGCTATACATTCAAGCAAAGCATAAACATGTTAGACCTGCCTCTGTAATGAATAAGCTCTTCTGGCACTGCATGCCACTTCTGGTCATGGACTATAATTCTGAGCTCAGCAGTGTTCACATATATGCCTCCATTTGGGACAGCAGCAAAAAAACTGAAAGGTCTCTGGATTCCATATGAGATTTTCTGGCATAGATGCATTTTACTCTGCATTGGAGGATTAGGATTAGAGTTACAGACATAATAAAACTTCATGACTTCTTTTACAACACGGGTTCTTCTTACTAGAATCACATGGGGACAAAAAGTGATCATAAAAATAGTAAATCTGCTATTATTTCAGTTATATTATTCATACATGGGATATACTGTGAGAAAAATAAATTCTGAACATGCATTGGCAAAGTGATGTTAATAAATAAATCATAGAATCATAAAATCATAGAATTTAAGGGTTGGAATGGACCTTACAGATCATCTAGACCCAATCCCCCCTGTCTGATTTCCTCTGTGTCTGGATGCATTGGTTCTGAGCTTGGAGTAGATGTTGCTTGAATATCAGCCAGCACTCTTCGGCTCCTCTGTCTTCCAGAACTTCATCCCAAGGGACTCTGCCAAGAAGGTCCTTGAAGAGGCCAAAGTCTGCTCTCCTGAAGTCCAAGGCAGTGAGCTGGCTGTGTGCCTTCCTCACTGCCCTGAGGATCTCAAACTCCTACAGCCAAGGCTGCCTTGGACCACCATGTTCCTCACCAGCTCCTCCCTGTTGGTGACCACAGGTCCATCACAGCTCCTTTCCTTGTTGGTTCCTCTGTCATGTGTGTAAGGAAGTTATCATTAGCATATCTAAGGAACCTCCGGGATTGCGTAAGCACAGCCACATTGCTCTTCCAACAGATATCGTGGTGATTGAAATCCCCCATGAGGACCAGGGCTTGTGAGCTTGAGGCTAATTGCATCTGTCTATAGAGGCCTTCATCCACACTCTCCTCCTGATCAGGTGGTCTGTAGCAGACCTCCACTATAGCATCCTCTGCTCCAACCCTACCCTTAATCTTGACCCACAGACTCTCGACTAATTCCTCATTCGTCTCTAGGCTGAGCTCCACACTTTTCAGTTGCTCATTGACATATAGGGCTACTCCTGCTCCTCATCTTCCCAGCCTGTCTTTTCTGTAAAGCCTAAACCCTTGTATTCCAACACTCCAGTTGTAGGAGCCATCCCACCATGTCTCTGTGACACCCACAATGTCTTATCAACACAGGCACACGTACGTCTCTAGTTCCTCGTTTGTTGCCCATACTATGTGTGTTCATGTAGAGACATTTGAGCTGCCCCCAGATAAACCCGACATGCTGGTTGGAGTATCACCAATTGCATTGCTCTGTTCTGAGGATCCATTATAGGTGGTGGTGTTCAACTGATAGGATTGGGATAAACAGGTGTCCCCCTCCCACAGTGAATCTAGTTTAAAGCTGTCTCTACAAGTTTTGCAAGCCTCTGAGCAAAGATACTTTTCCCCTTTTTCATCCAGTGACCCCCTTCAGTCCTGGTCAGACTAAATCACCTACACTAGGCTTCCTAGGCAGGAGAGTTACTTAAGTAAATAACAAACTTTTAAAAATCAGGCTTTGACTGTCTTTCACTATGCCATACAGTGCATCCAAACATGTTGTGCAAGGCTAAGTCATTTCTAGGACAGTGCTGTCAAGATGTGCATGCACAAAAGATAGGAACACATGTAGCTAGAAAAGAAGGCCATCAAACTGGCAGATAAAGAGAACTAAATCTACGTAGGTGAATGAGTAAAGGAAATACAAAATCTTATATCATCAGGAAGAATATTATCTCCTATGTTTAGACATAGCTTGGGTAAGAGCACCTTGGGTGAGAAAAGCTGGTCAAAGTTGGGCAGGGTGAATAGATCTGACTGACAGGCTGCTATTGGACAGTTAGGCTGACCTGACTTGCTTAGAATGACTGAAAGAGGAGGCAGTGGCAAGAGGAAATAGAAGTTACTATAAATTTTTGAACCAGAGGTGATGACAAAACATGTGAGAGGAGATGGCAAAGAGACTGGCCCAGGTACAAGCTTGGGTAGAAGAAAACAGATCCAGGATAATGAGGTAGAGGTGGCAGCTTGCTTAAGTAAAATTGTCACTTAAAAGCCAGAAACAAAGACAAGAATAAGGTCCTCTGAGTGTGAATATGAACTTCTGGCCTGACTGCAACCACAAATATTGTAATAGAAAAATCAGGTCAGCAGTCGTGATTTGAAACAGAATAACCAGCTTCAGTACAACAGGGAGAAAACCTTTTGAGCTCTTTTCCTCTCCCTAATTAGTTTCTTTGACAGTGTTTTCCCTCTTCCCATAGTGATTCTCTGATGTTTTGTCCCAGAAGTTTTCTCTGGGTTCTTGCAGCACCGCTGAAACACATGAAGTGTCAAACCAAATCGTATCTCAGAACTAACTGTCCAGCCTCAGTTCCCCCAGGAAATATCAATTTCAAGCACATGGCTCAACAGGTTAGTACCTTGCACTCAGATAACTGCAACTCAGTGTATTTCTGGAGGTCACAATTCACTTTTCTTGCCTAGAATTTGGGAGAAAATAAAAATGTCACTTTGTGTTGTTTACAAGGTAAAAACTGCAGACCTGCTTCTGTGGGTTTCCACATGATGCATGTGAAAGTGCAAAGTCACCCAGTGAGATGTCAGGCTGTGCACATTGACTGCTGTGTTTAGACTTTCCATGTTGTGATCAAATCTGAAACGAGTGCCACAATTCCCAGTGGCCTCTAGCGACTGGATGGCTGCAGATGAACTTTCAAGAACAAACACTAATCTTAGGACAAAGAAATAACTCTTCCTAGGGAGCATAAACTGTTCACAGAAAAGGGTGCTCAGAGTGACAAGCAGAAATAAGAAGGGAGACCAAGTATTTTAAATGTGTTTTAAACCAGGACCTAGCAGGGCAGTGGCCCACAGTGATGTGGCAGGTGGGTCAGCTCTGCTATCTATCATTTCCAGATGCTGTAACACTTGCAGGCTGCTACTTTCAAAAAGAAGTGTGGACAGACCAGAGCAGGGGTGCGCCATTCAGTCTCACAAATGCTGTGTCCTACATCCCCCCTTAAGCGTGACACCTCTCAGAAGAAGGAAAGGAACTTGCCTCTCTTTTCTGCAACCAGCAGCTCTGGGGAGTCCATGCTGCAAGCCTGGTTGCAGCCCCACTTCAGCCCCTGCATCATCTCCAGCCTCATCCAGGGAGACCAAACTGAACAAACCTCTTCTCAGCACTGCCTCTGCCAGAGCCACCACTATAACAGTGGTCAGCTCCCAGGGCCTGATACACATTCTATTTCAAAATTTCTTTGCTACAGGCTTTCAACCTTGTGCTACTATACAGATACTCAGTACACTTGCCTTATCTGACTATGAGTTTTGAATGGAGCCAAATTATCCTCCAACATTCTTTAGTGTGTTGTTTCTCTCACCTTTGTCAAGAAGCCATACAAATTCTCACCTCACTGTCTGAAACATTCTTCTGTTCAGCCTGACCCTTCCTCAAAAGACATTTTAAAGCAAAAAAAAATTTACAAATTCTGTATTGTGATCTAGCAGCTATTTTCCCTTTTAATATGGTAGCACCAGCCCCACTTGCTCAGTTGTTTTTGCCTAATGTTCATGTAAGCATATGTGTGAGGATACTGGTGTATAAAAATCAGGCTAACATTTGGCATCAGAATAGTGTTGCAGAAATTAATAGCTCCAGCTTTCAGATAACATTCATATTGACACTGATCTATTGAACTGTTATATTTAGAAAGATCATTTAAAGGAAAATCTCATAGGCTATTGAATTTGAAGCTGTTCCAGCTACTCTGCAAGGCTTTTTTTTTTTTTGCTTCCTTTTCTCTTCCCTGCAGTGAATTCTCCAAGGCTAATGGAGTAAAATATTTTGCTGGAGGGGATACTTTACTTTCAAGATTTATTCCTTTGCTCCACAAATATATCAAGGAAAAAAAAATCAAAGACAATAGCAAAAATGTTGAAAGAACTGGAAAGTTTATTTTCAATCTCAGTGTGAGAGTTTGACAGTCAAGCAGGGATTGTTTGTTTTATTATGGAGGGGGGGTTAATTTTTATATTAGGCAGCTATGATCAAACTGAATTAACTCCCATTATTTTATTTTAATATTACTTGTTTTTCCTTTGATGCTATGTCAAGGGGAGAACTGTCCTTCTTACTTATTTCAGACATCTGCTGCAGAGGAACTGTGTGTTAATTACCCTGACAGATACAACCTGCAAGTTTGTTTTGATGAGCTGTGATCTATACAATGTGAAATATATCAAAGCATTAAATGTACAAGCCTTCTTGACATGCTAGTAGCATGTATTTATAGATGCTTGTTCTCTACTTTTCTCTTACCAACAGTTTGCATGTTGAGCTAACACTTGGCTTCATATTTACAGTATGATGGTCAGATCACCATGTGCACACTCTATTACCATCTGTCTTTCTGTGAGCAGAGAAATATGTATTAGACTATTTAATGGTCTGCAAAATCCAAACCTGAGGGGATGTTTTGCTGGTCATTTCACCTTGTGCATTCTCTTCCTCTTTATTCTCTTCTTAAAGCATCATGCATGACTTTTCAGCCCTTATCAAGTGTTGATATTGAAAATACACAAATACATCTTATCATTAAAGAGATTCTTGCCAGGAGGTAAAAGAAAGATGTGCTCCTATGAGATTTGCTTACATATTCTGTGGATTGTAGATAGTATAGCTTTACATTTATTGAAATTGTCTTTTCCCCCTGAGTTCTAAGAAAATGTGCCTAAAGCTATTATCGCATCTATCGACTCTGTGGGATTTAATGGACGTGGCTCCTGCTCCCAAGTGGTTGGAAAATGACCTCTATGAAGCAAAGTTCAAGCAGAGTGAAAGCTCTGAGGCTGAGATTAGAGACCTGTCAGTTGCCTGGTAGGATAAAAGTGTAAAATTATATGTGACGCTCAGTTCAGTCACATCAAACAGCTCAGAAATGTTTACTGAATGAACTACACAGTCGCTAATTACACTTTCCCCTTAAGTATTCACATTATCATGGGCAACAAATACCCAGAGAATCTGGAAAGGGAAAGCTGCTAATAAGTATGCAACAATTACAGCAGGCATGGTTTTGCACCTTAATTTTCTTACAGTGATTATTTATAGTGAAGAGGCAAATTTGGCCTGTCATCGCATACAGTATCTCTGTATCTCTGTTTCAGGTCTTCTGAGAAAAAAGATATGATAAATTTTAAATCAAAATACAGCAACAGGAACACATCTACTAAAAATAAAATTAACACAGCTTCCTCACAACATGGTACAAAACATTTCCTTAACCTAGTGACCTATAGTGACCAGGCTGTTCAGCATGGCCAGATATATAATGTCTAATGATTACAGAAGCAACTAGAACCTGATGAATCAAACTGTGCTGAAATTGTTCTTCCACTTCTTTCTGGAGGAAATACATTAACCATGTGTACCACACATTTTTTTCATTCTTCCAACTTCCTTATGCTAAAAATTGCCTTTCTCTTGATATTCACTAGATCCAAATTTTGTAATGATACAGAAGGGTTCTCCTTCCATAAGCAGGGACCCTGCACTACACCCACAAAAAACCTCTCATCATGAATATGATCCAGAAAGCAAAAGCAGGAGGCAGAGAACCCATGGACTTCTGGGCTGAGCTTTGTAGGGCAGTTGTGATGGGCTGATCTGAGACACTTAGGTGAGGAGGGAAGACAAGGCCAGGGCAGGCTTTACTGCTGATGTCCACACACTAGAGGACAAGCTCCACCCCATCTACGTACAAGCCGTTGGAAGCCCAGTGAGGCACCAAGGTCATTAATAAACCCACAGAGCAAGAAATTTGAGATGATCCATTTCCACTGGCAGACAGGCAATGAAGTGCTCAACCACTGGGCTGTACAGAAAGAGAAGTAACTGCTCAACCTGCTGCCATCTGCACGTTGTCACTGACAAATTTATGGTTCCTGTTGGGATTTTTTTCTCTTTCGTTCTTTGAAAATGCATTTTACACAATCTCTTTTTTTCTTCCTTCTCAGTGATTTTTTTTTAGTCATACTATACTCTAGTCAGGAAAAGAAGAACCAATTTGATGGAAAGACAACAGCAGATTAAAAAAATGATGCACAATAAAACTCAGAACTATACTAAACTGCTGAGTCAGTCTGCAAGAAACTATTGTTTTGCCATCTCAGTATTTTACCATCCACTCAAAGTATAGTTTAGTTAAACTGTTTTACATTAGCATATTTAGACAACAAATTATTTCATGTTAAGATATTTGCCATAACAGTTATCATCAAACATAGCTTTATCTCTGTATCTGAATTTAATATATACCTTTGATTTTTTATTCTGATAATTTTTCTCAGATAGCAATTAGCTTTTTACTGATCTTTATTAATTCCAAATTCTTTAACATCATAAAAAAACCTAATTAACAAATGCAGAACATTAGTCTTCTACAATATTTTCAATAACCTGCTAGCTAAAAAATTATTTTTTTTTCCACTTTCATATGATCTCTAAAACATGTGCTTAATTAAAATTGATCTCTCTTACTTGAAATCTTTACAGAGTGACTTAGAGAAACATGGCCTTAAACACAGTTATTTGAAATTACATTAGCAGAAGATCTAACCAATAATGTGTAATTGCTGTTACATAGTGTCACTTAATCTTACTGTCTCAAGCATTTTAAAAAGGATGAAGTATATGTGGCTTCCAGCTGATTTTTACACTCCTTGATTAAAACCCCCCAAATTCTACAAACCTGTGTACCTGTATCGGCAGTCAGAACAGGTTAGCTGAACTTTTAGAGACTGAGGACTTTAATCTCAATATGGATATTCTGGAGTGATGGGAGTCTGGTCCCAGGTTCAATGGTCCAGTTCACCATTAGAGGTCACAAGGGGCACATCTCGGAGTATTTTCCTTGTTAGCTGAATTAGCCACGCCATGAACTCTGAAGAATTAATCCAAGATGGCATGATATTCTGCTTTTTAAGGATGCATGTTTCAGGCTCTGTGACAATCCCTGAGCAAAACACATTTTAAAAAAAAAGAATTTGTCCCAGGTTCAATGGTCCAGTTCACCATTAGAGGTCACAAGGGGCACATCTCGGAGTATTTTCCTTGTTAGCTGAATTAGCCACGCCATGAACTCTGAAGAATTAATCCAAGATGGCATGATATTCTGCTTTTTAAGGATGCATGTTTCAGGCTCTGTGACAATCCCTGAGCAAAACACATTTTAAAAAAAAAGAATTTAAAAATCCTTGTGACAATCCCTGAGCAAAACACATTTAAAAAAAAAAAAAATTAAAAAAATCATTCCTTAATTTCTACCCGTGTCTGACTCTAAATTGGCAGTTGACTCATTGATTCATTACCTTCCCTAATCTCTTCTGGAATGCCTATTTTATGCTTGGCCAATTACCAAACTTTACAAATTTGTCTGTCTCATTGACAGAGGTGTTATTTCTATCAAGAAAATACAGAAATGGATGCCAGAGAAATTAAACCTGTACTGCAGCCAAAACAGATGAAGGACACAAGGACATGTTTCAAGACATCCAAAGTAGCTCAGAAAAGTTTGCTTATGTGGAAAAACAAATGTAAATATGTTCAAATAAAAGGAGTACCTCTTCTACAGTGCTTTGCCAGAAGGAAAAAGTCCCACATCACTGCCATTCTCCAAATTATTAGTTGCAATCTCTCCAGGTATTTTAGAGGTAGAAGCCTCAAAGACAGTCTGACATGAGAAATGCAGCTCAGTTCACTTAGCAGTCATCCCTAGGAACAAATACACACTCTAGACTGGCTGATGCGTGAAAAATACCTGAAGTCTCTTTCACATGAAATCTCTTAACTAATGGTGGAATTTTAACATTAAACCTAATCAAATTTTGAGTGAAGAGTGAGATCAAGATAGAATGGACAATTGTCTTGGTAAAAAGGTCTAGAAATCATGATGAAATAAAGTATTTGTAGAAAACTGTGATATATATCTTCCATGGACAGAATTTAAAATCTGTAAGGAAAGGAGCCCTTTAGGAGAAGGAGATTTTTTTCTTCAAACTTTGCCCGTCGTGGACAATTTGCAGACCTGTCCTTGTGCAGAGTTTACAGTGCTGAATCTCTTAACAACTCTCCTCTTCTTAATTGCAGAGAAAACAATAAACCCCTATACTCTTTTATCTGGAAATTAATATCTAAATCTTCCTCTTCAGTCTTCTTGTTTTCTCCCTTCCCAGTATTCTGAGAGTATTAGCATTAGTAGTTAAGAACAGCTCCTGAGGCTCCTGTTATTCTCAGGGTGATGGCAAGTGGATGGGATGCCAAGGTGGTTCCACAGTGATAGATCCTTGAGTGAATGGTAACAAGAAATTCTTGTTTGGTGCACATTTTCTGTGTCAGGGATGCTAACATATCAGACAATATGACCTGAGGTAGATACAGACTGGGACTGGATCTGGAAAAAAACAGGCTTAGCTTTTCCTTCTGAGGACTTTTCCAATTTGACTCTGACAATTCCTGCCCTCTGCAATGACAGTTATAAAAAGATATTCTCGATCAAAGCGGAAGGTCGTTTTAAAAGATGGAAAGAGACTTTAGGTGTTTCAAACTTTTGTTTCATTTGCTTTTCATAGAAATGATTTTCAAAAAAATAAAGAGGTGAAGGATATGCCCTGGGCTTAACATCCTGTGGGCTAAGAACAGGATAAATTAGGTCTTTGCATTATAAAAGGTGATCTTTTCTTCCTACCAGTGCTATAAGCATCTGCAGCTCTGTATCCACAGGGAACAATTAATTTTTTCTGGAACAAGTTTGCTCTTTAGAGCATCTGACTATCACTTTATTTATTTCCAATAGATGGTGCCCTCTTTTTGCAGCAGATGTTGAAACTGAAAATAAGTTCCTTGAACATATGCTGTTACAGTTGGTGAATATCTAGTATAGCCTTATCTCCCATTTGTGCTGGAATGAAGCACAGGCTCTACCTCTGGTTCCCAGTGGAAAGTCATAACTGGCTAACTGACAGCCTGAGAAGGGATAGGTTGAAACTTGAAAAAATATATTCTTTATATAAAACATGAATGATACACTGAAGTCAAATATCACATGATGTAAACAGAAAGAGATAAAAGCCTATTCCCTTTGCAGACACTCAGCTTCCCTCCTGGTGCTACCCCATCCCATCACCTGAAACCCTCTTTTGGCCTAGACAGGCCCTCAATACACAAAGAAAACTGTAATTGGCAATGCCCTCTCCTGACTGCTCTATCTCTCTTTTTTTTTTCTTCAAAAAAATTACATCGATCTTCTTTCCCATTTTGCAAAATGTTATTTTTCTTTCAAATCCACCTTTAATAATTTCCATCCTTTTGCTCATCCTGCACCCAGTACCTCTGGATGACTGGGCACTGAACTTCTTCATCAGAGGGCACCACAACCTCACTACTTCTCACATCATGATTGGTATGAGACAGTCCTCCAGGCAATTTAACAGCAGCTTCCCCTCACCACAATAAACAACTTTATAGCACTCTTATCCAATTCAGGTTGACCTGCAGGGCACATTTCAGTAGCAGCTTAATTCACTTTCTCTCTTCCCTCGAGCTGAAAACAGTAGGACATTAGTTGCCATATAATGTGACATCCATGTCTTGTTTCTCCTATTAACTAGGCTAAGTAAATCATAACAACAGCAATATAGTTGCATGTTGATTTAAATGAAGAAATATGGTTTGATGTTAAAATAATTCCTCTAATTTATATATAGCAAAGCCTCATGCAATGTATTATGACAATGACATCCCAAATCAAGACGCACAATCTTGAGAAATTGTTTGATTAACTTCCATCTTGTAAAGCATCTTCTTGTGGCAAGTACTTAAGCCTCTGAGAGCTGCCAAGTTCAAGCCAGTGTGGCTCATGCTATAAGTCTTCCTGCAGCCCTTTGGGCCACTCTGTAACAAGAGTTACCATTTTGCTGTCACTGTCACTTCGCATATCCAGTCTCTAAAGCTCCGTTTGTTGTTTCATTCTGTTCTATGTCTCCCTTAGGAACTTCTTCATTTTAATATAAATAGAGCGCTTCATCATGCAGTGCCAAAGACTCATGGAAGGTACAACTCTCAATATTACTGAAAACAATGCATACAGATGAACTGTGCAGCAGATCACAAACAAAGGGCCTTAGAGCAAAGGGGAAAACTTTCTAATCCAAAAGTATGGAAGGGAAGAGCTTAAAAACAATAAAGGAAAGGGGAAATGAACACCTCACTCTGCTAACCATTGGTCTGATCATTATTTACCAACATCACTGGAAGCAGATAAATAAGGCACTTTAAAAATATGCATGCTGTATGATGCATTTATGTTGTATGGCAAAGTTAATTTTTAATTGGATTTTTCTTTTAACATGGAAGTTAATTCTTCTTCTGAATTGGGATGATTTTTTAAAATCCAAGAAAATTTACAGGGGAAAACCCTATATTTGTTTTAGAAAACTATGTTTTAGAAAAACATTCATTTTGGAAATTTAAACAATTTGTTTTTAATGTTTTTTAAAATTTTGCATCCTTTTCAGTTTTGTCTTTTTTTAAAAATCCATATTATATTATATGAGCAAGAATTTAATAATAAGATATGACATAATAATATCAAAATGGGAAAATTAGGATAGGATAATAGGATCAAGGACATCTGGGCAGATGCATGAACCTTGATGTGTTATGTCTGAGAAAACACCAAATAAAAAGGCAATTGCTAACACTTTCATAGTAATAGAAATAGTAATAGAAATAGAAATAGTAATAGAAAATTTCATAGTAATAGAAAATTGATAATGATAAGTATAAAGTTGTACTACAACCACTGCATGTCACTATATAACTATATAACACTATATAATATATAACATATATAACATAGTACCAGCATAACTTTTTATAATTTTTGAAAGAAAGTGTCTCCTGTAAAAGTGACACATGCCATATTTCAGAAGAGATGAATGAAATGAGGGATTATTTTAGTTCTGCAAATTTTACCTCTCACATTTTGGTGTATAAACCCAGTACCGTTGGCAGATTGGATTCTGTACTAAGTAACATGAAGGAATAGAAAAAAGTTGGGTTTTGTCCTAGCAATAGTTTCTAACGCCTTCATTACATTTTAACCAGCTTGTCCACAACCATTTGGCTTTAGCCTCTTACTTGGACAATATGACTGTTTCTATTATATTCATATAGAAATGTTTTGTAGATTGTATAAGTTCATCCTTGCATATTTAATGTGGTTGTTCCAGTTTAGTCGCTTACTGCACGGCAGTTCTTGGGATTTCTGTTTCCTTTTGTGCCCTCTGCAGTGAATACTCAGGTTCTCTCATATATTTACTATACTTTTTCAAATACTATGTGTGCACAAGCATCCCAGCCATTTGGAAATTGCAAATATCCAGTTACAAATTCACAAGCGGCAAATATGCAACCGTGAAATTCAGTAGTTACAAAGCAGAACATTTGTACATTGTAAATTCCTGTGCATTTCTTAAGTTGCATGATGGGAGCAGCAGGTGACAGTTTTATGTGCACTTTACCTTTCTCTAACACCCCTGTCCCTCCCTTCCCTCCTACAAATGCTGCTGAAGTATTGAGTTTCATTCATTCACTTAAGTGCTAAAACCCATCAAGCTCAAAAACCTTTCCAGAGAATTGAATAGGACCAAATCTGATGCACAATTTTATCTGGATGGGTATATTTGTATGGTTCTGTATGTCTTCATGTCCCTTTGTCAAGATTTGGAACAGGCTGCCCAGGGAAGTGGTGGAGTCACCATCCCTGGTGGTATTTAAAAGATGTGTAGATGGAGCACTTTGGGGCATGGTTAGTGATGGACTTAATAGTGCTGGGTTAATGGTTGGACTCAACAATCTTAAAATTCTTTTCCAACCTAAGCAATTCTATGATTCTGTATAGGTATGTAGATGAGAGTGAGCACAGAGGGAGGATGGAGGGCACACTACAGCATTTAGTGTATGTATGACACTTATCCTTTCTGCCATCTACCTTCTCTCCCCCTCACCACAGAACACAAGCACCTCAAAGATATCATGATGTATATATCAGGGAAATGACAAGTCTTGCAAAACAGACTTGCACAGAAGGGAAGAATGAGGCTACTATCTAATGTTTTTTCATACATTTTCATAATGATCTGCTCCCAAGTTACATTTAAAAACCTGTGTAATCTATATATATCTCAGACAACTATCATGGAAAATATTTTCTTGGTATCTGTAAGATGCCCTTTCACCAGACCAAAACATAGAGTTATGTGATTATTATTTCAAATGTGCAATATTCTACTTCATAAGTAGCCCAGTGTATCTTCAGCCACACCACTTACAGTAAAATGCTGCTTGGCAAATAAAGGGGCATAGTGTCTACCTTGCAATTATAAAAATAGTGGGAAAAAAGCAAAAGTTGGTATTTAATCATCCCCTACCATAACTGATACTTTTCGATGAGACAAAGCAGTGGACACAAGCATATTTACTCACAAAGCATAAAAACTAGTAGAAATTCTTAAATAGCTGTAGTCAAATACTGCTGTCACATTGAAAATTAATTGGTGACAGAACTTAGTTTCAGGTGTCTGAAAAAAATGTTCTTTCTTATTATGTTTTTGGTGTATAAATAATACATGGAATTCTTGTAAGGAAATAGTTGTGTAAGTCATACTTTCACTCTATTTGTGCCTGGAAGTCTTTGCCTCACCTGTGTCAAAACATCATAATCTTACAGCTGCTAATTGCAGCAGAGTGGCGCCTTGAGTTATTTTTGTGGTCAGCATGAGATGGCATGTGACATTTTATGTTATAGCAACCCTCAATAAGGCCTTTATGTCATAAAGATTTTAGTGCAGGAAAAGAGGGGAGTGAAATCGCTCAGCATCACTTTAAGCTGTAATGTTCTCGAACATTTTGTAAAATTTAGGTGATTTGATTATTTGCCTTATTTACTACTTTAATGTTAATACACAGTGGTGTGACACATTAACTAGATAACACTTTTAAGGCAGCTGCTTATTAGTTCAGTTCCAGCTATGCTGGACTTCTGCCTTCTCTCCCCCTCACCACAGAACACAAACACCTCAAAGATGTCATGAGGTATATATCAGGGAAATGACAAGTCTTGCAAAACAGACTTGCACAGAAGGGAAGAATGAGGCTACTATCTAATGTTTTTACTCAGAAAATGAGTAAATAAAAGCAAGAATTTAACATGATGAGTCACACCAATTGTACTAAAAACCTACCGTTTAGGGAACACATTAGGTGATATCCTGCAGCCCATATTTAGTAACCTTTTGGTGGACATTGGCAAGAATTTTGCTGCATAGGAGCCAAGTAGGGACTCTGGATTTTGGCTTGCTCTGTTTTTAAAATGCCAACAGATCAGATGTGCTTTGAGAACCACAAACAACTGTATTTTCTTAATGAACATTTTTTAATCTTTACCAGTTTCTTAACAGCCTACAAATAGGCATATGCTTTTTCAGCCGAGAATGTATATCAGGTTTCCTGGAAATCATCCCACTAGGGCATGACTATAGCTCCAATATAAGCAGTGAAGCACTTAAAAGGGGGCTAATTAGCTATTTGCTGTACTTGACAGATAAAAGATGTATGCAAGCAGAGAAAAGACTGCAAATATAGATATCCCTGATTATGTTATTGTCCAACATTTTAATTAATTTCTTAGACCATCTTTGTGTAATGTAAAAAGGTTTTAAAAGATGTGACAGTAACAAGGCTGTGATGTTTCTTTAACTAATCACCGTCACTGCAGGGTGCTAGAAATTTTAAAGCACGTTTTATATGCTCAGTTCATTGAAGAATTACTTTTACTTCTACTGGCCTTAATTTTTCTTTTATTTGCAGAGCAGCAATGAGAAAGGTGTGATTTGATTCAGCTCCTGTGCTGCCCAGAAGCCATGGCGCTTGTCATTTTGGCATGCAAATCATCTACAGAGGAGACAGACTGGCTGGTAACTACAAATAGGGGCAGATGAGAAGAACTTTGGTCTCTCTCTGCAACTCTGTAACTCTTTTGCAGGGTGAGGAACACAGCTTCTCTGAGACTTGTTTTATCTACTCATGAAATTGGAAGATCGTATTTATCTGTCATTCGTGAGCATTGTGTGGCTTTACATCCCACCACCCCCCAGGATCTCAGAAAGCCTCAAATGATGTTTCCTCACAATATATTTTTGATTCTAATTTTAGCCAAAACCAAACACTTCTTTACAGTTGTGTACAGTGTGAGGCTTGCCAGGCAAATAAATACATTAATGAAACCTTCTGAAACAGATCGTATTTATCTGTCATTCGTGAGCATTGTGTGGCTTTACATCCCACCACCCCCCAGGATCTCAGAAAGCCTCAAATGATGTTTCCTCACAATATATTTTTGATTCTAATTTTAGCCAAAACCAAACACTTCTTTACAGTTGTGTACAGTGTGAGGCTTGCCAGGCAAATAAATACATTAATGAAACCTTCTGAAACAAAAACCTTCCAGGGTTTATTTTTTTTTAAGGCTCCCTCCTCATTTACTGATAGTTTCATGAGTTCACAATGATACACAGTCACCTTGGCTATAGGTCATTCTGGTGTGTTGCCATCAATGTCTCAGGAAGGAAGGATTTGGCCCATGCCACATCAAAATAATGGAGTATCCAGGTAAGCAGATAGGCACCAACAGAGTAAATACCAGTAGAGAAAGCAGCAGCGTTTTAAGCTTTGTTAATAGCAAGCAGCCAGGTACATTAAAGTAGGTACATTAAAGCAGCAGACAATTTGTTTGATAAGCAATTGATATTTGACAGGCCAGTGACAGCCATGTTGTCAGGAAATCACAGCTCCTGTCTCAGTATGTGACTTTAAAAACTTCACTGGGGGAAAAATTACAGTCAGGCAAGCAGCAGCAAGGCATAGCCTAAGGCACTATCTGCCAATAACTAAGTCCTAGGGAAAACTGATTTGTGGCTTCTGATCACATCAACCTATAGCCTTCACTATTGACTAATTGTGGTTCATCTGGATGTAGATCTATCTTGGCTAACAAGAAAGCAGTAGAGGTCTTCATTTAGCCATTGAGCTGAGTCTCTGGAGACATGTGTGCAGCTGTCTTTACCTTCTTACCAATCAACACATCAAAAGCTGCAGAATATATTTCCACTTTCAAAAATGCAAACTGCAAGTGAGATAAAGTTGCCAAACTAGACTTGAAAAAGAGTGAATGATTATGACTCTAGTCCAAATATGAAAGATACATCATTTCTGACTGTGCAGAACTTTGCTATCTATATAAATTTAGAACAGATACAATAGAGTCAATTTATCAGCTGGACAGCCACATCATTTTAATGTAACTGTAAGGGATTAAAATAATTTTAGGTGCTTTTTTTCCTACAAGGCATCAAACTGGGGAGAATGCAAGCAGACCAGGTGAATGCATGTCTCCTTGCACAAAATGGCTGTTGAATGATGCCATTTTGATTTATCTTAGTGAAAATGGTGTAGTTAAAAACAATCTACTTAGTGCCGTGAAAATCAGATGTTAATTACTATGCAAAGCATCCTACCTAGTCCAAACATTATGCTAAAATTGGGGAAAAAAATCATCAAACACTATTATGGAAGTATTTGAAGCTGACTACAGAAGAGACAGGGTCAGCAATTTTGATTTCAATCACTTTCTTGGCTTCTGCTCAGGTTAACCATTCAAACTAAAGGCTGTACTGGCAAGACACAGAGCACAACTGCTGAAGGAGCTGAGCTTCTTCATACTCCATCAATGCCATCAGAGTTTAAAAACCCACAGCAGGCTCAATTATAGTTTGACTTAAAGTCCAGATTTAGGTCCTATTGAATCCAGGTAGGATTTAATAGGCAAACACGTTTTTTCAGTCCCAAATATACAAGAGTTCTGTAATGTCCATTAGTCAAGGCAGGACCAACCAGTGTTGGATCTGACTATCAGTTTCATACTGAGTCACATCCAAACCACCTCTCCTTTTTCTTCTATGTACTGTCTCAGTAAATCAGGAGAAAAGGTTTTCTTGTGAGATTTCTGTTTCCTCCCAGTCCAGAAGAATGGGAGTACAGAATGGTGCAGGATCTTTGCAGGGTTTCAGTCTCTTTATGTGCTGACTTGGCTTCAACAGAGAAATGGCAAATATTTTTGCAATATCATATTTTGCACAGTTAAATTGGGGTTTACAGTCTGGCAGAAAATAGGAAATTGATCACATAAAATTAAAAGCAATATAAAGATCCACTGAGAACACCAATCCTGAAAGTAACTGTGCATATTTTTAGTTTTATTAATGAATACATGTTACTGGATTACCCATCTTGACCAAGAGCAAAGAGGAAAATAAAACTAGCCGAGCAGTCTGGGTCTAGGAATTATTAGAAATCTGGAGGAAGAGATGATATAAATTTAAATCTTCAGGGCAGATTGATTATGTAGGTAAAGCAGAAGAAGCTTATGAGTGTGTTTTCAAGGCTTTTAGCATTTAACATCATAAATTTCTGCATCTGGCAAGGTGCACCTATTGCTGGCTATTATTATTACTACCAATTTTGATCTAGCACACAGATGCACTAATTTTTCAATAGTTAAATATAGATATATATCTCACATTTCATTTTGTTGGACTTCCACTGTAAAGCTTTTGCACAATAGTCTTAAGATAAATGACAAAATTTCTATAGGCAGAGCAAGCAGTTCAGCTTGTTCCCAAAACTGTCACATCTTTCTTGTTACAAAACTTTCTTTTCACCTTGCTTATAAATTCGCAAAATTAAGTCCCAAGGATAACATTTTCCACACTGACATAGTTACTTTGGAAAATATCTCTACA
>NW_008659683.1:34859-48239 GCF_000695815.1 Acanthisitta chloris | reverse complement strand
GGAATGCCTC
The DNA here is from genome assembly GCF_000695815.1 of Acanthisitta chloris. Lineage (NCBI taxonomy): Eukaryota > Metazoa > Chordata > Aves > Passeriformes > Acanthisittidae > Acanthisitta > Acanthisitta chloris. The sequence continues at coordinate 48,229 of NW_008659683.1, read as the reverse complement.
TATAGTCAAAGCAAGGATGGCTTGTTACCACTTACTCAAAAATGCCTCCAGTTGGCAAACTGGAAAAGTTTGTGAAAAATAAAAAAAAAAAGAAAATCATGCTTCAGTACAGTCTCAGTAAAACTACCTATCAGTTTTAAGAGGCTTTTTTTCACAATGAAAACTCTGAGGAATTTGGCTTACTGAACTCACTCTGGCCCCCACAAAAACACAGGATGTGCACAAACTTAGGGAAAGGGTGACCTGGAAGCATGTCTAAAATTTTCTCTCAAAGGGATGCTCCTCTTCAGGGCTGCTGCCAGATCCTGTAGCTAAGAGCAGGGCATCACCAGCATTTCTCATACTACTTATTAACTCTCCTTATGCAGGTGGGGAGAAGCAGCTGGAGCTGGAAGCCAATGCAACGGAAAGCTATGAGGAGGGAGATGCAGAGTTTACGAAGGGAAGGCTAGTGGGCAACCAAGCAGAGAGAAGAGGGAACAAAATGTGATGAATACTTTACAGAGAATGGGACAGGGAGAGGATAAATGTGATTTATTGAGAAATTTGGAGCTAAATGTTTGGTTTGGGTTTTTTTATTAGGAAACACTAATTTGCCAAGTTTGTAACTTCCCTGCAAAAATTACAGTGCCATTCAAGGAAAGGGTTCTCACCTTCCAAATGGAAATTTTGGAAGCAGAAAAAGGCTAGGGGAAGAGAAGGGAAAGGGAAGAGGACACATACCAGAATAGCTCAGCACTTCAATTGTTTGCCTAAGCACTAAGAGACTTCTCTCAATGGCACAATTCAAACCCGGACTTGAATGTCAGCCTTCCACTTTCCACAGAAATATCCTAATAGCCAGTGTGTTGGTTGCACCAAGGAGAGTATTTTTAATATATTTTTTTCTTGCAAATGCTTTTGCACAGCAACATACTTTCAATTAGAAAATTTGCCAACAGGCAAAATCCCTTCCTTACTCCAGTTCCCTGCTCCTCCACCCTCCGTATCTTATAATTCAGCTTTTAATGGCACAAACATGCCTTGTTTTCTTAAATCGCTTTCTTCTCACTCAATGTGCAGGACCAAGCTGCTCTGGAGATGGATCCAAACTTTCAAAGCAACAGCTATACTACCCTTGCTTCATCTGTCACAAAAGTTACTGCAGTAAAGGAAGGACACCACTACAGAATATGACAAGAGGTGATCTCATCTCATGGTCAGAGCAGTTCACACTTGAGAATTGGCTTATTCAGAAAAATGCATTGCTCTAAAAAAAAAACCCTATTCTGAAGAAAAGGAAAAAAGTAGAACAAATTATGGGTGAGGAAACACGAGACTTATTTAACCTAAAATAAAAGGTTGCTTTCATAAGAGGAAGAGCTGATGATGGAAATGATTGCTTACAAAGAAGTACACACAGAACAAGGGTATAAGTTAATGCATTTTCTCATCCCAACCCCTTTCAAGTGTCTTGGTCATTGTTTTGCAAACTGGATGTCTGCTTTGTGAACAAATTGACTTTCTTCCCATTTGGAATTTGAATTCTCCAGCTTTCTAGGGAGAACATTCTGGATCATTCTGATATTCTGTGACAATTTAAAAGCAAATGAAGGAAATACTTGGTACATCATAGCTTGTTGGGGATTTTTACTGCCTTGAGAATTGGTTGGGTAAAATGGCCATTTCTACTAGTAAGAGTTGCACATTTTAAAATTACTAAGGCAGTAATTTCCATAATAAAGACATAAACTAATCTATATAATATAAACAAAAATATATATTTTTATATCTATTTGCAGAACTCTGAATGTCCAGAGACATAAAATCCAAATAAGGACTATGAATAAATTAAAAAGTAAAGACTAGCTAATTTCACCATGCTAGAAAGGAGCTTGCACAGTTTTAGTAAAAACTTAGATTTTATCAAGGGAGAGTCTCTTCAGAATTAGAAGATGCAGCAGCAGGCTGCCAGATTCCAGGGCCAATGCTTGGGAGGACAGGTATGATGAGGACTGGAGAGCTTTTGAAAATTTGGTGCAGCTCTTTAGTTCGAGCAAGTCAGGTCTCCTACACTTTTCCCAAAGAGTCTTTAGGAGGCTGAAAGCATCTGTAAATAACCTCTGACAGGAATAAAGCACCCACATACCTCCTTGCTGGACACAGTTTATGCTTAGCTAATGATTACAGCTGTGGTTAGAAATGGCAGCTTGATATTCAACCCCTTTTCTCCTAAGCTCATGCCATTCTTTTGCAGAAAGCCAAGTCAGCAAGGCCTGAAGTACTTCAGGACTTCCCCTTTCACATACTGAAGAGGACACAGGATTAGGATTTAATACTTGGTGCCACTTACAATAACTAGGGCACATAAGAGGTTTCACATGCAGATACATGTTCTCAATAACTCCTCCTCTCTCTTTTCTTTTTCTATCCCAAGAAGGCATCTAAACCCCCCTCACCCCCCATATTTCATTAATATTGAAAAATATATTAGTAATAAGATAACTCCAACACTTTCAGCATGCTACCCTAACCATAATGTGAGAATGATTGCTCTAATATGTGCCATGATTAATAAAACCTGAAGATGTTACCTCATGTATTGTTTCTAGAAAATGAGTGACTTCTACCTGTAGTAACTCCACACAAAAGTCTGTTAAGCAGAGTTGGCCCAAAGCTCCATGGTAGGACACATCCCTCGTGCCTGTTTGGTCAGAGGAACCAGAAGCTATGGGTTAACCCACCTCTATCTGCATAACACACTGCCACCATTTCTCAGCCAGGCTCTTGAAATCCAGAGCCTTCAGAAGAAAATATTGGTCCAAAGCACAGGAACTATTTATCTGACTGCTACCGCTAACATTCCCACACTATTTAAAATACATCAGGTGATTTAATGAGACCACTATGAAGTGTTGCAACCAAAGTGATTAATTTGAGGAATGGTAAAAGTTTGCCCAAAATCACACACAGCATGCATATGTCACCTACCTCAATTTTATGTGCTTCTCTCTTTTTTTTAACTCTGTTTAGTGAGAAACGACAGCATGCATATGTCACCTACCTCAATCTTATGTGCTTCTCTCTCTTTTTTTAACTCTGTTTAGTGAGAAACATTTCATCATTTCATTCTCCCACAGGTACAGTTTTCCAATTATTTTCTGCCTTATGGATTAAGCACCAAATAATAACAAAAAAGATACCACCTTATTTGGTGAAGGAGATATGTCTTACACTTTGCTAACATTATAACCAGATTTCACGGTCATGGGAAAACAAAACACCCCAAATGGAGCAGTTATTAATTCAATAAATCCAGCTGCTTTCAGTGCTCTGGGCAAAGGCAAAGTTAAAAGCAGCTGCTTGTTGACGACATGTGCGACCTGATCAGGGGAAGGTAGCTGTTTTAGCACATCATCCACCACTTTGAAGGCTGACTGCACTCAATTTCTTAGACAATCTACACACCATTTTCAGTTCTGTACCTCCATAATTTATCACAACAATACCTCAAGCATACAGATGGGGGAGAGGAGGAGGGGGATGAAAGCAATTTACAGTATAAAGATGAAAGAAGCTGAACGGTTCAAGAAGACCTACTATGTAAATCATATCCACAACTTAGAGGAATGTTGCCATAATATTCTGGAATTAATTTTTCCAGCATTCCTATATAGGTCACACAAAGGTAAATGTAGTTTCCTCCTCCCCCTACCACTGTATCTGGAGTTGTTTATCAATATGTTAAAGAGGAAATTGATTCTACCTCCCTTTTTCTACATGGACAATAAGAACCTTATGTATAAGAACTTCCGATAAAACTAAAAGAAATTGGTAAAAAATTAGTGTGTAATCTGTCTGTGTGTCTTCCCTTCAGATTTTTGGGCACATCCTTCAAAACTTATTCTTCATAATATTCAAGATTAAAAAAGGAAAATAATATTTTCCCGTCAACAGGCTAGATCATACATGATGCATCCCAGATATAGCTCACCAATCTTAACTAACTTCAAAAATGTAAACGTTATGTGCAGTCTTTGTTAATTTCTAACAAATCAAATATGATTTTAAACCCGTTATTTTAAACTTAATTTCAAACTCAGATCTGTATTTTCAGACAGTCTCCTAAATTATAATTGCTAAATATGCTTTTTTAATCAAAGGTATGATCTCCAATGGGAAAAAATGATTTTTGTTTAGAAAACTATGTGCAGATACAACTTTGGTTTTTTGTTGATGGTTTGGTAACCATCTTTTGCACAAAAGTGGGTTTTTACTGTGCTCAGCAGGTGCACCTCGTATCCCAAGGAGAACCAAAAGTGTGTTTGCAAATCTCTTTACACAGTTTTCCCTCTTCTCTCAATTATCAGTGACATATTTATCTAAGAATACTCTGAATTTGCCTACACTTAGCACTTTAACTGCAATCTGCCTCTCAGTCTCTTTCCCCTAGGATCTGCTTTTAAAGGTACAAGCATGTTAACAGTTTCAAACAGCTGCTATGGAAAAAAAATCTTCCTGAATGTTTCCTTCTTCCTCATCAATTGTGGATTTAAATCTCAAAATACACTGAGGCTGAGTTGCAAGAAGCAGTTGCAGTTACAGGATTAACTCCAGACACCTCCTGCTCCAGCAGGCTCTGAGTTGGAGCTTATACCAGTGGAAAGGTGATACAAGAGATATTCATCTCTTGCTTTTCACACTGGTGACTCCTGACATTTTGGGTCAAGCAAACTTTTAATGAATGAGAAAACTTTTTAAAGTTATATTTAAGTATTTCTAAATATATTCCATGTTTTTCTCTCCTTTCAGGGAATATATTTTTAGACTTTGGGCAACCAGTTTTAAAGACAAGAAGCTTCTGAAAACAACACAAACTTAAGATTGCATTTCAGTAGATTATGTAGTACATTTCTAATATGTGGTTTCACACACGAAAGGTAACCCATTTCCATACAGAGGAAACAGGGGATAACATATTAGCTTTTGAATGGATAATCTGTCAAACCATGCCCAATAACCTTCTGCATGCACCACAGAAGTATCCTCACTGAATGTCTAAATATCCTATTTCTAATACCATCCTTCATGTAGGCATATGCATAGACTGCATCACTCCCTATTCAGTGTACTTTGGACACAGGATGTTCAATTCAACATAACCACTACCTCATCATTCATTTAGCAATGAAGAGTATAAAACTGTGTTTGCAATTCTTGGACTCCTTGCTAAAATCACCTACTCCTGGTTTGACTCCACCATACCACAGAAACTGACTTAAAATTACAATTTGCTTATTTTTCCTATCTGCTTCTCACATGTCACTTTGAATCTTCAGATTTCTTTCAATTTTCCCATAGTGGATCCTGTGGTATTTTGGGGGCTGATCATCACACCCCATTTCACTGAGATTCCACTGGGATACTCGATGAGTGAATCACCAGATCTAAATCACAAACAAGCATTTGCCACCTTGTCTGGCTAAACAATGTTGGCCAGAGAATGAACACTGAACAGGGAGTGTTTTCACAGTTCTTGTCTCAACAATAAAATCTGTCTCAACAATATCTCTGGCTTTCTAAAAATCCCAGATAGTCCAGTGTGCTCTTTAGTCTTTGCAAACATGCAAGTGTAAAGTGTTTTAAAAATTAGTTTATAACAACTAGCAAGACTGAAAATTAGGATGGTGTCTATCAGATCTCCACACTAAATAGCAAAGGTCTTTCCATACAGTAAGTCATCCTGTGCTATCAGGTGACTGAGTAAATTCCATTATTCATATGGAAGTGGATTAATTGGTATGAAAAAGGATGAAATTGTGCCTCGGTATTCAGGTTTCAAATGTGCATCAGTGTCACCATTTTACTAATAAAACTGCAAATATTTAACCATAATTTTACCAACTGACGTATTTTCTTGCTATACATAACAAAACATTAATTTTTTTAAAAAATAAATTTATTTAAATTTAATTTATTAGATTAATTATTTTTTAAAATATTGCCTTTGCATAGAGAAATACAGAAAATAAATTCTCACCTGATTATTTTTCATTGGATTATATTACAGCCTTAGCTTGAACCTGTGGTTTTCTGGGAAATGTTTTCAGTCACTTTCCATATAATAGGAGGTTAGACTTCATTATCCATTACCTGTGCTAGGTCTGGGTAGACTGACTGGGTGGATCAGGGTACCTAGGGCACAGGGAGAAGGAAGAGGAAGAGCTGTCATAGCTGCTGTCATCAGAAGTCCAAAGAGCAGCAGGTCAAAACTGATTCACATTAGATTTACAGTACCTGCACTAAATTTGCAGCCCTTCTGTTCAGGTATGAAGGACTTTCCACGACACTTGGACAGTCATGTCTGAAGAAGAGAGGAGCTCACTGTGTATGTACAATGAATCTGATCTATACCAAGCCCAATATGGCTCAGGAGTTTGCAATTCATCTGTGCAAGCAATGCCTGTGTGTGCAGGGTTTCCAGACTCTGCAGAAATCCTGACTTTGCCCCTAGCATTTCAGCTAGATGAATATACCTTGCCCAAGCAGGTAGCAACAAACACATCACTGATTTCTGCAAGGCACATGGCACCTCTTGATTTGTACAGTGCTCCCTCATCTGCCTGAGTGCTAAGGGTACTGTAAAGCTGCTCAAGTCAGATGTTCTAACATGATAATTTGTGCTATGGGGTAAGACAATCAAGGGTGGAGAGATGAGCAACAGATGCTCTTGGCAGTCACTGCAGTAGGATGCAAAGGTTTATGGCACTGTCAAAGAACCGAAGCCAAGAAAAAGTTGGTCTCCCACTCTGCCTAATTTCACATCTCTCACTGAAGTAGCATGAATCTGTTTCTCCCTGATGCAAATCAACAAAGGTTGAAAAGGAAGAAAAGGAGTTTGGGCTTGCCAGTTGGCTCCTCAGGCCACTGGGGCGCTGAGACATCATGAGCTTCCCTTGTAGTGCTGTGGGAGCCAGGAGGGATTGATGGACACTGCCCCCAGCTCCTGGTCAAGCTTAGGCAGAGAGAATGAGGGGCATTCCACAAGCTCTTCTGGAAGGCTGGTTCACCTCTGTCCCAGTATTTTTGACTTCTATATCTGCAAAGCAGAAAGCCAGAAAATATGCACGCGTGTAACTCTTGTACCAATCTCTCTTTTAGGAGCTCATCTGCTGCAACAGTGTTCAGAAGGGAAATACATTCCTTCTTCTTGGTTTGTTTTCTCATGTGGTGATTGCAACCACTCATTTTCCATGTTCTTGGACTTGGCTTTTTTCCTCTTTCACTATCCTGTATATTTTGGATGTTTCTTTTCTTGATCTGGAAAGAGCAGCAGAAAATTCTTTGCTGCTCAGCAGCTTCTCAGGTTCTTATTATGCAATTCACAAGAAAGATATGTGTATAATTTGTATTGCAATTACTGCCAAATATTCACAACATGTGTTGCATTTCTGGTGTCTTTCTGCTGTCTTAGGAGAGCTGTCAAAGCTTAAAGATGGGAAAACAAGTTAACAAGGAATGGAAAAAGACACCACAATCATTTGTGTACCTTAAGTACTAACTACTGGAAAAAACCTCCAGTTGTAGCAGATTTTGTAATATGAAAGTTTTCCATGTAAGCACAGAGGTGAGAGCTTCTTCTCAGGCAATTTTAGAAAACGTTATCAGTGCTACATGTCTATAATTTGTAATTAATTTATAGAACAAATGCACTTCATTATCACAGCAATATGTATTTTTATTTCTAATTATTATTCATAGAAATACAATCAAATGAGCAAAAGCCATTTTTTTTGTTCCATTAGCCATTGTAGTATGAGGAGGAAGAAAGCTGTGACACTCATGCAATCTCACTTTTGAGTTCTCACTATGGATGAGGAAAGATGCCATATATGTGGTACTAACATGAAAAATAATCTTTTTCTATAGCTGACCAAATGCTGTAAAGGACCCTGAACCGATATAGATCAGTGTATATATTTGCACTTTATAATTACTGAAAAATAACTACCACTAGCTCACAACAGTTGATGAACATTGTCACAAGAAATGCCAAGGCATTCCTATTTTCCTCTATTTTCATCAGTTAAAATTCAGTAGTTTTTCCTGTGTGAGTTCTGAAAAAAACCCAAAATTCCAAGCGTTTAAATTATGTTTAATCTGATATATTGAATGTCCCTGAAGACTAACTTTACAATGGTTTTCTTTAGAATAATACACTAACTCCTTCCCCCCCACACGCACTATTTTTCCTTTTCTTTTACATAACAAATTTCTTTTAAAAAAAATTAAAAGAATGGAGTGTGAGACAGAAAGCTTATATTTCAGGGAAGAATGGCGTGAGGGGCCTGGGAGGCCACATAATTGGGTGTGATGTGTCAATTTCTCTAGTGACTGTCGGGACTATTCTGTCATCACTTCCGCAGTGCGTAAGCGAGAGGACTACACAAATCCCCACGTCTCCCGTGACATAACCAAACACTGGAGTCTCCTCTAAGAGCGAGTTAGTCAGGAGGTGTGCAGGTGTTTTATACATTAGCAAAGGAAGCAAGAGAGGGGGGAGATGTTAGAGAAAGGCAAGGGATGAGAGAGTGTGGCATGAAGAGTTTATCAAAACCCAGCGTATTCTTATAGGTTCTGCTAAGCAAATTGTACTCCTAGAAATAATTTTTTAAAAAAAATAAACACCAGCAGTCTAAAACTACCCTAGCTAAAGGTAGACATAGCTTACATTACAGCTGTGGACAACTCTGCAAACACAGCTTTTTCATTATTTCTCTAACTGCTTTCTTTTCCCTAAAGAGAAAACAGAAAAAACTAACAATACATCACACTTCACCTACCTTCTGAGCAATTTCTGAGTGGGCAGATAAACACAGTAGGTAGTTAAGAGACATTGCAGCTGTAGTTCTTTCTTCCTAAACCTTCCTAAGAGTTCTCCTATCAGACACAATGGGCAAGATTCGTGCCCCCTGCATTGGGTGGTAAAAATACAGACCTTCACATTGGAGCTGGTCATCTCTTTGTATTCAAATGAAAGAAATAGGCACATCTCCAGGAAGCTTCATCTGACAAATTTTAGATATTGATCTTAAAAGAAGAAATGCACTCTAAAAGTGCCATTGGATTTCCGCTGGTTTTGAAAGAATATAAACCCATTGTTCCATCTACATACTCAATGCATATAGTCTCACTATAGGATGATGACTCAATGGCTTCTGTATGAGAGAATAGAGCATCAACATTCAAAGAAGCAAATGAAGAAACCTCTAAAACTTGTTTATTTCTCTTTTAACAAATTCACACTCTAACCATGCCTAGTTCTGTAGAAGGAATAGATCATATACCATACTTCGGTTTTCTACACTTCTCTGTACCTCTGCTATGCTCAGCTAAAGAGGAGTCCTCACTATAAACCACAGTCATGACCCCTAAAAGTCCATAATGTAAGTGTAAATAGCACATAATTATATTATATTCACCTCATGCCTACTCGAACTCAACTGCACAGATTTTCTCACAAATATTTCTTTGTCTTTGGAAACTGACCCGCATAAGAATGAACAGCACTAATTGATATAATACCAACTTTACTTCAGACACACAAGGTGTATTCCAGCTGGTATCAAATCATGGACCAGAAATGCTTTTTTATCATGTGCCTGGACAACTTCTGATTGGGATAGTAAACTGGACACACACTAAGAGAAAGAGTTTATGCTTAGCACCTGTGAGTAGATCAGCAAAGCAAATCACCTCGATGCTGTGCTTCATTGCTTGGTTTTACCCGTGGAGCTGGCACTGCAGAAATTCACTTTACAAGCTGATTTAGAGCACTTGTACCTGAAACAAGAATTGTGCCTACTAATGCCTAATGCTGCCATGATTTGTATATACATACATGCAATAAAACCCTCAGGTTTTCAGAATGGAAAAAAAGTAGGGATGTACTAGTATCTTTGTGGTGCCTTACTTATGAAATAAACTTCAGGTCTGTGGACTGACACTGTTTTTCACAGGGATACAGGAACAGGGTTTCAGGGCACCATCTACTATTCTGAGTCCTATCCCTCTCACACAAAGGTAACTGCACTATAAAAGAGCCCAGAAGGATTTACAGATTATAAGGTCTATGCAATACTGTAACCCATGACAAACCAAGGTCCAGTGTAAACGGGGAAAGAAAACAGAAAGGGAAAAAAAGCAATAGTCATAGAGAGAAAATAGAAATATATCATAGCTATTTTAGGCCTTTAAAATCACAGAAAATGTGTTAACAGAAACAGTAGAGTGTGTGTACAGTGTAGGTCACATGTCAGACCTTTTTCAAAGATGAGTAATCTGTATTGTTTGAAAATCTTTCATGTTAAGACTGGGTAAGAAAAATTTACTCAAGAGATTATCTGAAAACCAGACTCCTAATAAATTTACCCTATGCAAATTATTTTGGATACTGTTGGAAATCATGAAATAGTACTTGAAGCTAAGAATAGTACTAAACCTATTCTGAATGCTCTGATTCAAAACAAGTAGATCAATTTGGTTTTCCAACCTTTTTTTTTTTTTCATGTTTTTTTTATTATTAGGACAGGAATCAAGGATGCAAAAATATATTTTTTTTTTGCAGTAATAGTCCTTTGATCAGAACTAGGAAGGCTGTGAAAACTTACAAGAAAGCTTGTTCTCAGGAGAGGAACTTCATCTTCATTGGAACAAACAGCATCTAGACACCAAAGCTAAAGCAGGTACATGAGAAATACCGTAATGTGTACAGCTTTGTATTTTGCAGTATTTGAAAGGCTTGCGTTTCAAGAGCATGCAAAAACAGAAACAGATTTTCTCCCTACTCTCTCTGCAGTATATATTAGATCATTATTGCCATACGTGAGACTTGTGGAATTTGGAAAAGAGCTTTCTTTATGGGCATGACGATGAATAGGATGAGCTCCAGAAATACTATGCTGTAGGGTACATGTTCTGGGACAGGTGTCCCAACCAAAGAAAATTTCTTCTTTGGCTTTGCTAGTCTGAAATGTACATTAATCACCTGACAGGGTCACTGCAGAGATCATAGGATTTATTAGTTCAAACATCAAACATTTATTAGTTCAAATATTTCATATACAATAGGACATAAAATTATTAGCTTTGTATTATATACATGACTGTAAGTGTCCTATTTGGATTACAAGTCTGCAGCACAATTAAGAAGTTAAAAAAACCTCAACAACCTAACAGCAATAATCCCTTAAAACACATCATACATGGGAGATTTTCCATTTTGGGGGAAAAAAAACCACAAATCCTTTGTTTCAGATGCCATAACTATTGATTTTCCTACAAAGTCTCTAGATGAATTTCTTTTAGACCATAAAGCATTTATTCATTTAACAATTTTATACTTGCAAATTCTACAAAATTATTTCTTATAATTTCTGTTTTTGACAGGACAGGAACCTGGTTGACTCTTCAACATACATTGCCATCTTGTGCTTAACATCAAAACTCTGTGTGAAGGGACTGTGAAGAAGGTAGAAGCTATAATTCGTCAGTACTAATACAGAACAATAAACCACAAGAATCTACAGAACATGGCTAGTGGTGTTTCCTTTAATGAAATTTCTACTTCATATATATGTTTATAGCCATAAAATGTAGCTTCAGGCATTTTACTGTTTAAAGCAGAAAAGGTTTTATCTTAAGTAATAGTACTTCTGGAAGTTTATACTCGATTTTAAAATTACATATATATATGTATACTCTAGTTAAACTAGGGATTTTCAGTTTTCATAGAGCTAATGTAGAAATTATTCAAAATATTTACCAAAAAAACCCCATGTTCAAATAACAACTTTTGATGGATGCACTTTTCTAAAAATGTATCCCAGTAATGAGAATTTACTGCTCAGTCTTGTGAGGTTGAGTCCAAGTAATACAAGACTGAAGAAACAGCAATCGAAAGACACAGTTAAATAAATAATTTGATATTACCTTTTGTTTCTTAGCAAAGGCTATTGGATTGCATATAAAGAAGATACTGATGATAGAGAGCTTCGGGGAGATATCAATGCTATTCAACATCCTTACCAAGACAAGGATTTCCAATTTTGAGGAATCAAATTCCCATGTATTTTAATATTCTTGCTGAAGCAGCAGCCAAACAAAACGGCAGCCAAGCTGACATGCTGCTCACAACTCAAACCAAATGTAAGGTCTGATCTCTAACTTAGAAGCCATCTCTTTTCTTCCCAAAGATCTGGAGCAGAAGGAAAGGTTTATCTGAGCAAGCTGAGTACTGACTGCACAGCAAAGTTGTATGCAGGTTGTCCAACCTTTATAATTAAATATTAGAGCAGAAGTAGAAATGGATCTCTGGGCCAGGTATACTGGCTGGAAATACCTTGATTTAATAAAATAACTTTAAAAAAATAGGATGCCCACCAACAATTTTTAAGGCATTCTTTTGCAGAAAAAGATATAAGGCCATGTCACTGAAAAAAAAATAGTTTGAAACAGACTTCAAAAGAAAGCCAGCTTTCAAAATGGAGGGCAGTTGTCAGTGGAATCCCATGGGAATCTGTGCAGTTCAACTGCCTCAGAAATGACTTTATTAAAGATTTTTTACACCACAAAAATTAATCATTTGATTGCAGAAATATTTAATAATTATGAGATTGGGAAAGAAAAAATGACTGTCAAGAATATGAAATAAAATACAGACAGGAAATGCAATCCAAAAAATAACATGATAGATACTAAAGTCAGGTTTCAGGAAAGTTACTATGGACATATTGTGGACAGAAAGCACCAGCTCGATGTGTGACAAAAATAAAAAATGCAAATAAAATATTCAGATTTGTTCTGTAAATAACACACAGTAGTGTTACTCACTTCTTGAATACTGGATGCTGTTCTGACCTCCGTAAAAATATAGCAGAGCTTCAAAAGATACAAAGAAATGTACTGAGGATGACAAAGAATTAACAAAGATACAGGTGTCATTCTCTAGACCGATAAATTAATTAGACTTGGGACCCTTTCAGCATAATAAAAACACAGGGCAAGAGAATTTGTTTGCTGTTTATGTTCTCAGCAAAACTTTCCACAGTGTTCTCACAACAGGAGAACAAGGGAATATTAAATTAAATTGTTAGGAAGTCCATTTAAAATAAACACTTTACCAGGAATTCCTTTGTTTTCCAAATAATTCATAATTAAATTTGTTGTTTAACATAATTAATTGCTACATCATAGCACAAGTTAAGTAGAATTAAAATGCAGCTGGGCAAAATTATTGAAGAGAGGACTACCAAGGATGCTAGAATACAACAATAGAGTAAAACCTATGAAAGAAGTCTCTAAAGATGAGATCATTAGAAAATGGAAAATAT
>NW_008659683.1:25679-34825 GCF_000695815.1 Acanthisitta chloris | reverse complement strand
GCACTGTCAGAAATGGGCTGATGGACAAAATATACTTCTGGTGTGATTCAAAACAGTCACTCATATTCTATACACCAAAACACCAAGGAAACACATTCATTTATTTATTTTCTAGTGGAATGGAAGAAAAATAAAATATTAGAAAACACTGACAAAAACATTTGTATTTTCTAGGAAAAAATATATTACGCATTTCAATAATTTTTGTTAAAAATGATTTCATTTAATGGAAGTTAAGAAACTTGAATTACGTTCAACGCAGATTCCCTGAATGGTCAATTCACTTTGAACTAGTCTTGAACACAAGTAAAATTCCTCTTTCTCTGAAACTGAAAAGCTCTGTTGGATTACAAGAACAGATTAGCTGTGACTAATCTGTACTGGTTTCATGGTTGTCCTTAGGTACCTGCTTCTTTCTTAATTGTCCACGGTCAGTAAATTACTGTGCTGTCTCAGAACAAGAGATATTCTAGTATTTATTTCTGTATTATTTTATAATACTTCATCAAATTCTGAAACGTTAAGGTAGCTATTTGAATCATGTTGAACATGCAAGTAAGTAGATGGATGTAAAGTCAATACAGGAATTGTTTTTTTCTTGAACTACATTTTATGGTACACTAACGGAAGTTACAGAAGATCATAATTTTAGCTTAAAAACCCACTAATCCTTCGAAATTAGAGAAATCAGCCAAGGCTTTTTCCACTGACGTATGGCTTCCAGACCTTGGAGAGGCTGAACTTGGAAGAAATCTGTTCACCCTGTAGCAATACTCAGTCTGATTCATCAGAAACTCCTTTCCTATTCCCTGAGCTTCCTGGGATCATCACTACTCAAAAAGACTGACAGAGTTTGGTCATTGTTCAACACTGAAGCTGCTTTAAAGTGATAAATGTCACATTTTTTTATCAGCTACTTCAGTTTCCTCTATTTTCAGTTTGATTTCATTACTTCTCTTTTAATATGTCTAGTTACATTATCTCTTTTTTTTTTTTGTAAGTTAGTTATTGTCTTAAGATCCCTAACACATAAGCAATTTCAAGCTACTTAAAGAACCCAAAGTTATAGATATTGGTACACAGTTTAGCTTTGACACTACAAATATTCTCATGGGAGTTTCTCTTTTTTTTCAAGACATTAAATGTGCTACTATTTGTTTTTATTTCACTGATCTTTCATTTTCTAAAATTATCAAGTTTTTTACTAGTCTTACTATTTCCCTTTTTACAGGGGATTATTTTTTATTTTCCTCACTTGTTAATAGTGATATTTCCATGATATTCCACAGCTGAGACAGTCAGCTGTCTACCAATCTACTCCTGTAAAATGCAAAAGGGACCAAGAGTGCTCAACTACAAGCTCTATAATTTCATTTTCATCCTAACTCATCTTTTCCACTGAGGAAAACTGCACTTCCCGTTTCTCTCCAAATGAAGCTTTCACTGCAACTTCGATCTTGAAGAGTCATTTTGCCTTATTAACCAGTTTTTACATGTTAATATTTTCAGTCAGAATGTACATTACCAATTCTAGATTTAGTTCTTATTGCCCTTTATACTAAGGGAATTTCCCTGACGTTCTTCTTTCTCTAATGTAAGAATCACCATGTTACATGAGACCAGTGGTCCCTTCAGTATCAATCACTAAAAGCCTTTGCTGAAAGGTGTGGGGAAATTCTGTGCTATACACCCATGTAATGAGCTATCAAGAAGGGAAGTTTCTTCCTCACCTACTTTAATTAGAGGTTGACATGTATTTCGAAGCTCGAAGACTTAAATCCCTGCCCTAAAATCTTTTCTGATGTAAGTCTGGAAATTTTTATTGGTGACATATATTTCCATGAAACATTATTTGAAAGGCAGAGAGTCTAGGACACAGGAGAACACAACAGTTATGTACATACAAATCCATAGCATATAATGCAGCATTAGAAATAATGTAACAATTTCAGGTGATACTCTAATGGAAAATGTTTATTTTTATAATTTTAGGGACAAAACTTGTAAATATTATGGATATTGAAGAATTTACTTTTAGCACATCAACACGCAACAACATTATTTAAAGCCCCTTTTAAGTAAAATACAATTCTAAGAATAGTTACAAAAAGAAGGTACTGAGTTAAGTGTAGAAAGGTTTAAAACTAGGAATGAATCTTATTGAGATATACTTTATTAAAAATCCAGAAATGAACTTTAAATAATTTTAATTATTCACTGAGAAGATTCCAGCTCAAGTGTGTATTAAGGTACTTTCCTCTTATTAGCTTTTGCATTCCATTAATTACTTTTTTAACTATTTCCTTACCTTAGCTATGCATCAAAGAATGCTGCTTCCAGTTTTCCAGTAAGGATGAAGGAAACATGCACAAATATATCACTTCAGAACAAATGCATGTAATTTATTACAAAAATTGAATAAGGGGGAAAAAATGCCTTTACCTTATTTTCCATGATAAAGACTGGACCATGCAATTAAGTTATCTGCTGAGACCAAACATTTCCTGTACCATTTTTCAAGAAGTGACCTATTTTTCACCCTCTTCCTTTTCAGCAGTATTATTGCCAATAAGTAACCATCGACATTCAAGAGTCTATATATTTACGAAGAGATACCACACACATTGTCATCCATGTCTATAAAGAGGGAAAAGTCTGAAGCATCAAGCCCTTTCTGCTTGTAATATGTGCAAATATATGCACATCCCCTTTTTAATGCTACTTTTCCCACATTCTAAGCGTATTTGCTTTGATTTAGACTTGTTCACTTACAAAGATTTTTTGAAAACCTGCAACTTCACAGAGAGAACATCTGCAAGTGTTCACAGACATATATTGTTATGCTTTTTTTAAATGATGAGTAACTATAAATAATCATAAACTCAATAGTAAATATTCTGTCTCTTTTCCATTTTTTATTGGTCAATTTTTAGAATTGTGTGCCTGTACCATTGTATATTATACTACATGTAGGTGCACTAAACATTTCAAATGGGGAACACAAAGAAATATGTTTAACAGCACCGAGAAGTAAACATTGATCAAGTCACTCTGCATAAGTTACCATCTATTTTCCATGAAACACAGGGTAAAGCACGTTAATGTAAAGTGCAGATATTGCAACACAGTGTAGTATTTCAGTGTACAGTGGGAGCCCAGCAGTCTGCCTCTGAGCTGTGGCAGTCTGAAACCGTGCACAAGTGCTTACAGCTGCAGTGACATGGTGCTAAGCATGTTTTAAGACTAGTCCCAGTCGAGCGGCATCTTATCCAACCAGAAACAATCCCACAATCCAGCTCTTTTTAAGTGATCATCCTTGTATCATAACAGATTTAGGTTGCAGCTACTTTGGATTACGGTTAATCTAACCTTTATCCATTCACATCTTCACCTGAAACTTACAAGGACCAAGAGTCAATTGCCAGGGCATAATTCACAATGACACTGATCTCTCCTTCCTCACTCTAATTATCTGGATTAAGAATAACACTTTTGAGTAATTATTTTCACATTGGATAAACATTAAGCTTTCCTGGATTTATCTGAGCTTTTTCTTAACATGAAATAGATCCGAGCAGGCTTATAAGAACATAACTGACAGCGGTGACAGCTTAATCAAGGAAACCCTAAACAACTAAAACAATAGGAAATGTTTGTTTCACATTGTTTTGAATAATCAAGAACCAGTAACTTGATAACCCACTGGCAAACTACTCAAATACCAAAGAATAAGCAATATCCAGGCAGATCAATTACAGTGACTTGTACTGTCTTAATAAGATGCAAAATTTTTCTCTGATGCAGTACCAGCTTAGAAGCAAATACAAGTTAACCAGTTGCAGAAAAAGTATAAGACTACAAAGCTGCTGATTTACAGGATGGGTATCACAGGGAGGAGAATGAATAAACCATATTACCAGTCTGCTAAAATTATAATTAAAATGAATCAGTTACCAGCTGTATCACTTCTGATGACAATTTCTGAAGAAACTGCATTGTCCATCTCAGGCTACAGACTCCCCAAAATTGCTATCACAAGCAGGCTAGAAAAATCTTCCAACCTTGTCTTTGAAACTACCTACGATCATATACAATTACTCACTAAAATCACATCACAGAACCCAATTACACTTTGGCTTTGCAGATCCACAGATAACCTCTTAAAGAGCAAACTCCCTTACTGTGTCGACCCCTGACCTCGAGCTCTTTTTCCAATCTTCAGCAGCACCACATGTTTTTTTCCCAGAGTGAGCCAGGACTTGGAGTCGCAAGGTTTCGGAGGGGTAGCAAGTGCTCCAGCTATCATAACTTTAAGGTTAAGAGAGCACATTGCTAATATCTCATTCGTGAAATTTAATGCATTCCTTATACTACTATTTAATTTAGTTTGAACATTATTTATGAAGGACTTTTCAGTAATTATTTTTCCATTTGTTGGAACCTTTTAATAATTTATAAGTAATAATTTTATTTGGCTCTTAAAAGGCTTTAAAACGTTATGCCTCAATTGAATACTTTAACAGCCACTGGAAGCTGAATCACAAACAAAGAAAAGTATTTACATCTCAATTTTAGGAATTATTTTAGAAATTGATCCAATAAGGCACATAGACAATTTTGTTTAATAACTTGTCTTCCCTGAGGCTTCACAATCGCAACCAGACCACTGGGACTTTCTCTTCTCATGCTTAGCAATAAAAAATAGTAAAACTAGGCTTTCATGCTGGTTTATGGTTTCTAGGATTTCTTCATCATGTCAAGAAAAGAACAGAAGCTAGGAGACCAACATGATGAGTTGGCTTTCAAAAAATTGAGGACAGAACACAATTCTGGACATCTAACTGTAGCTGGGCCAATACAATAAGAGTGATACCAGGTGCAACATCTTTCTCTGTGCATATGCAAACCCTTGCTTACTTGGAAATGTATTCTGTATGTGTATACTTATCTTAATGAGATATGAACAGCACCCATGAATATTGGTTTATACTCACCTGCATGTTACTGCTAACTTACCTTGATGACAGGCAAGGACTCTTGCACTTTTGATACCTTACCACTCCCAGATAGAGACAGAGAGAGACTGTCTATGTTTTCTATTTTAAGCCCTCATAATCAAAAACACTGGCATTCATCTCAGGTGTTCTATATGCCCTCTATTTGCTGAGCAAAACTTATCTGAAAAACTGTTCTTCCTTGCTATTATGACTTCTTCTGCAATGATTTCTCCAGGCAACATTTTCTACTGGAAGAATTCTGTATGGGAAGAGAGATGGATTATAGGTCTTCAAATAGCTGAAGAGATTACCAAGTCTCTGGTGGATGTGTGGGGTGACTAAAATTACTTTAATACATTAGATATTAGAAAATGTAAGGATAAGGAAAAACTGCAGTAGACTGTTTTGAGGAATAAAGCATCTCCCTCACTATGGGTCACGGAGAATAGATTAGGCAGAAGTCCGTCAAGAACAAGATGACTCTTTTGTGAGTTAGAGAGTACATGGCAGCCACTTTTAGCTCTGTTTTCAAAGATTACACTGTTGTTCTATTTGAATGCATGCTGGCTGTGACTGGGATAGAGCTCATTTTCTTCATAGAATCTGAATGGGTGCTGTGCTTTGGACTTGTGCTGGAAAAGGTATTGATAACACAGAGATGCTGTTATTACTGCTGAGCAGTACTTGCATAGGGTCAAGTCTCTTTCTGCTATGCACTCCCCCACTGAGTGGGCTGGGGATGTACAATTTGGGAGGGGACACAGCCAGGACAGCTGACCCCAACTGACCCAAGAGATATTCCATATCATATGGCATCATGCACAGCATATAAAACTAGGGGAAGAAGAAGGAAAGATGGGACATTCAGAGTGATGGCACTCATCTTCCCAGGTAACCATTACATGTGATGGAGCCCTGCTTTCCTGGAGATGGCTGCCCATGGGAAATGGTGAAGGAATTGCTTGTTTTACTTGCATATGTGGCTTTGCTTTACCTGTTAAACTGTCTATCTCATCCCATGGACTTTCTCACTTTTGCCCTTCCCATTCTCTCCTCCATCCCACCAGGGGGAAATAATTGAGTGGTTGCATGGTATTTACTTGCCAGCTGAGGTTAAACCACAACAGAATGAAACATCAAATGTTCTTCTTGGCCTGGTTAAAAAAAAAAAAAAAAAGTTGTTTAGATCAAAATAATTTTCCCCAATAGAAAATTAATTGATGACTGGATATTTTTCTAACTTTTATCTGCCTTCTTCGCAGTACATTTAAGATTTTGGTTTTCACTCGATATATAATTTTTCTGACTGAGACAGATGTAATTTTTAATTAAAACATTTTCCCTAGTTTTGTTTCCATGATATGTTCCCTAGCTCTGTTTTCTACCTCAATACTTTTCCAGTCTAGACCAATCTTTGTCACTTATTTTTCATAAAGAAGAGAATTTAAAATGAAAAGAAGATGCTTCATACATTTATAGACACCTATGTGCAAGTTTGTCCACACAATGCAGTCTACTTCAAATTTATTCTTTCAGGCATTATATGGTGGAAAACCAAGTCAAACCTGAGTTTTGGCTGAACAAAACCAGCTATGGGGCTGTTTGCTTTCCCTAAAGATGTCAAAACCCAAACCAGTACATTTATGGCCAAACAGTGAATCATTAGTGCATGTGCTGAGGGAATTCTGATGTTTTTCTTGCATTTATAGAAATAGTCTGTATTTTCTGCAGGACAAAAATTATTTTCTCGTGCCCCTTCTTTCACACTGATTTTTTTCACTGGAAAAATTAAGCATTTTCTGATGTTTTTCCATCAAGACAAATATTAGGGAAACCTAGGGGAAGTAAGCTAGAAGGGATGAACAGCTCTGCCAACAGCACCTTTAAGATTTCCTAGAGAAAGAAGCTTTTAAAATTTTACAAGTATAAAGGGTGTGCTTCTATTGTCAATGGAAGGAGCTTGATTTGATTTTTAAATATTCCTTGGTGTAAGTTAGGAATAAATTTATGAGCAGATGCATGGATTCATTCAGCAACTCTTGAAAATATCAGTGTTGAATTCTGATAGCAACCCCCACTGAAAGAGAGACAAAGGCTGAGTGGATGCATTTTTTTTACTCCTTTGACAGTCTTAGCACTTCCCTGTATTATTACTCTCCAGTTCCAGTGGTACAAAAGTTTCTAGCAAGGAAGGAGTCTGAAGAGAGAGGCTGACAGCACTCCAGAACATATTACATTAACTGAAAAAAGGAAACATTTTTCTATACTCCTGAGGAAGCTGGGCAAACTGATTCAGATGTAAGAAGAAGTGTGCTCAGGTTAAACATTCTTTGATGATCATATCTGCCTTCAGGGAACCTTTGAAAATGTTGCTACCACGCTTTCAGCAGAGGAAACTGATGAGACCTCAGAGAAGATGGAGCCATGGGGCCATTCCCATTTTAACCACCATGGTCCCCACTCTGTCAAGTGCTTCAGAGAGTGATTTTATTGAGGGAACCAGGTAGGATCTCTATAAGCAAGACTGGCTGGAGGGAATGTTGCCTGATACAGAAGACAAACACCCAAAAATCCTTGCTTTTAGCTAGGAAGGAGTCATGTCCACATGAGCCCTGGAAACTAAATTGCTGATATAGCACTTCTTTCTTCAAATTAAGTAGCAGAGGGGTAGGCTGCCATGAACCAACATCTCATTTATTTCATGTTAATCAAAGACAATACATCATTCTCCCTAAAAGTCCCACAAAACTTTGGATGAAATAAAATAAAGGCAATCCTCAAAAGAAAACTTTACAAAGCCATTCCTCGAGACTGTTTCTTGAGGACAGACACAACCTGGCAGCTTAATATCTCAGGTACTAAAATAATACTTCCCACTAGAGAAAACAGCATCATACTATTCTCAGAGAGATAAGAAAATAACAGGTCATAAGAAGCAGCAATGCTGTCTTTGTGCAGGAACAATGCATAATCAAGTCCCAGTCTGTAGACAACTTCTGAAATAGAGTTCTATTGTAGTTCCAACCTCTTGATAAAAAACATTCAGTTCTTTTTTTGTTTAGGGAAAACTAAGCCTTTCTTGACATTTTCAGAGTGGATGAATAACAAGACAGAATTTTGTTGTTTCTTTTTATTTTTACTGAAGAATGATTGTAACATATCCCACCCTGATACAATGTTGGCTTGAGAAGTAATGATAAAGAATCATCTCTGAAAGAGACCATCATTATTTTTATAACATTTACATTTGGTGGAGATATATGCCCTTTTGGGTGAGGTTTAGTCATGGCTAATCCTGAGTAGTCCACAATTTCAGAACTAGATGCAGACAATAGGAAGTGGATTAGCAGGAACTAGGTTGGAAGAAATTTTCCCATCAGAGCAACAGCAAAGCTAGTAAAGGGATCCAGACCCAGTCATGTGCTGGTTGCAGTTGCATTTGAGCCACTGATACTAGCACTGCCATACTTTTGAGAAGCACTGTACATACTTATCCCTGACCAGAATTACCTCCAGAAGTATTTTTTATCAAATCTACTGGTTTTAATATATTAACATATATAGGCAAGATGGCTAACATTCTTTTTCAATTAAAATACCATATACGGCATCTAAAAGAGGGATAAATTCAACTTGTGTTTAGAACTGACAGTTACTTCATCTTTCACATCATCAGCAAGTTGCCCACAGGTGCAGAGAGCTCTGACTTTCCAGCCAAGAGGATTTCAGATGCTAGATTTAAAATGACATATGATAATCCAGAAATGAAAATTAAGTGTCATGTATTCCTT
This sequence comes from Acanthisitta chloris, assembly GCF_000695815.1. Lineage (NCBI taxonomy): Eukaryota > Metazoa > Chordata > Aves > Passeriformes > Acanthisittidae > Acanthisitta > Acanthisitta chloris. The sequence continues at coordinate 26,037 of NW_008659683.1, read as the reverse complement.
CATATAAAAAGAAACACCTATCACTAAGGAGAAGACAGCATTGTTGGGGGTGGTGGTGTTTCATTTTTTTTCAAGCCTTTTCTATTCAACTGCTATTTCAGTTAGTAACACACATGACACTTAGCAAGTCTATAAACAAAAGATTCTTCTTTCAAATCTAACCCGATATCTTTCAAGTTCAACATATACTTCGGAACAGGCTGACTTCAGAAATGTTTTGTTTCTTCTTATACATGCTTTTCTTTCAGAAAGCCTTTTGCAAAGCATTTCTTGCTGCTCTTTCCACCCCTCCTGCTTTGGGCTGCCATAGGTTTATACCACCATGACCTTGTCTTTCTCTCAGACTCTGCCTCAGGAA
>NW_008659683.1:9576-25652 GCF_000695815.1 Acanthisitta chloris | reverse complement strand
GCCAAATTGAAAATTAATCATCTCAGACTTTTAAGAAGTTGCAGCTATCATGAAAATAAATTTGAAATCAACCTTTTTTCATGTCCACCTGCCATCTTTATAAAAGTCAAAACCATATGTGCTTCCTCTTTGAAGTACATTTTTGCCCCCTAATGATAGCCCTCACATTCCACTGTATTGTTCTGTTAGCTCTAGCCTTCCATCAGCCAATAGGAGGAAAAAAAATCAAGAAAAAAAATCAACAGCAGCATGACAAATGCTTGTGCAGATGTCTGATGTTGATGTGATAAATAGCTATAGTCTATGAAGTTACAACTACAAAATAATGTCAACAAGTTTCAATGATAAAACAGCCCGTGAAATATTTCAATATATGTTCAACATTCAGGGCAATTTCTGGTTTGAATTACCGATCAATTTTTTACTGTGTTGAAATGATTCTTCTTACAGAAGAGCCATTGTTTATGGGGTCGCTTTTTTTTCAAATTTCTGTCACAGTTTTCACATTGGTAATTCTGATTAATGTGCTTCGATTCCCTTATTTTCCCAAGGCTTCACATTTTGTTAGGAAAATAAAAGCATTTGTACTGCTTCAGAGTTCAGGCTCTAGGCTGGGCAGAATGAAGTTGTCACTGCTGCAGCACTTGCAGTAACTCACCTTTGAAGAGCATCAGAAGTATACAGGTTTGATGCTCTGCTAGTGCCTGTTTGTGAAAAACACAAAATGTAGCATTGGGTCATGTAAAACACAGGATGATTTTGGTCTCAGCAAAGACTTAAAGCCAATCACAAGTTTCCTCTTTTTCTGAAATGAAATTACAGTTCATTAGGTTTTCTTTTTTAATGTTTTAAGCAGATGGACAGGAAAATCAAATGACTAGTAGCTTTCATTTTTCATTCACAAACTGCCAAACTGAGCACAGAAATCTGGCACGCCTTATCCTTCATTATAATCTAGTCATTCAAAAACACAAACTGGTGGGGGGGAGGAGGTAGGGGTTGGAAGGAAAAAAATAAAAATAAAATTAAAAGTAAATGAGATTATAATCTAGTCATTCAAAAACACAAATTGGTGGGGGGGAGGAGGTAGGGGCTGGAAGGAAAAAAATAAAAATAAAAGTAAAAGTAAATGAGGCAAAAGCACAAAGGATTGGTTCTGTGGCTGGATAACAAAATCAGGTATGCATGAAAGAATCATATGTCCCTTTAATTAGAAAAACACATTTTGTCTCACATGCAAATATTAAACTAAACTAGTTTAGTCAAACCTATGCAAAGTCTGTGCAACACCACAGCTGATTTAAACCTCACAGAATTCACTTTGCTGCTAACTGAGAGGTTTGCACCTTTCTAAACCAAGTCTACTAAAGTGACTTGTATACAACAAGACAGGTGCATGATTGTTTGCAGACAAATCATAGTAAGAGATTTTATGAGATTAAACTGAAGCATTTGCATGCTGCACTATTCTGTGAAGCTTGTGATTTTTAACTTTTATGCCACCAGTGGCATAAATGGTCTAGATGAATCTGGAGGGCAGCTAACCATAATGGCAAAACAAAACAGTGGAGAGGTTCCCTTTGAACAAATGAAAGCTGGGTTCAGTGAGATGGATTTTTTACACAGTGTCATCCATAAAACTTTTGTAAATAATAAAAAATATTAGAATAAAAAGATACATGAGATAAGAACAGAAGCCTAACAGCTTTTGAGGTTTACTTCAGACTTTGGGATAATCCTAGGATAACCTTTGGGATAACCATTTTACCCATGAAAGAAGGCTCCATACTCTTCTAATGAAGGTTCAGAAAAGACAGTGTTGGTTTTTGCAGTTCACAGTGGCTGAATACTCTGACAGCCTTACAGCCACTATTTTTCTTATTAGTCTGGAATCACAAAGGAAGGAGGTGCAATTTTGACAATATCCCTCAAAACCTGTGTTCATAGCATACTCTGCCAAATGTATTCCCATGAAGGGTCACTTGCTTTCTCAAGTGATACCTATTTAGAAGGGAAAAAATTAAAAACTACCACTTTTGTACCTCCTCAGTTCTGCACTTTTTTTGCCAAAAGGGAACAAATGCATGGCTGGTGTATGTCTGAGGCTGGTTTAACTGGGATTCAATCACATCACAAACAGCAGGACCATTTTATTACATAATGTGTGGAGAGGGAGGAGGAAACAAAACAAGAAAGAGCAGACTGAGAAAGTCCAGTTCCAAACCTGAAACAAAAAAAATGAAAAAACTGCATGCCTGAGACACACCTGTTTTGTCCAGTAGAACAGATATTGAAAATAGCTGTTGACCACCAGTATTCGCCTTGCATGGCCAATTTACTATTCTTTGAGTTGAAACTCCAGAAGAGTTTCTCACTGAGTGTACAGACCTGTTTCCAAGTGTCATATGTGAAGATTAGCCAATGCATTTCAGTTCAAAACAGCATCCTTTCCTTAGTTACATTTTATTTGTTCACTACGTGTAGCCCAGGCAACTTAAACCAAAATCTAGTTTTTGATGCAAGTGTAGGGCACTAGTCATAAGAAAAACCTCAACTAGAAATAAGGCATTATTGAAAAAATCATGTGTCAGAACTTGTAGAAAACCACTTTCACTATTCTATATTTTGTGCAAACCATAAAAGCCATGTAAAAAAACTTTGAAAAAAAACCCCAACTAAGCCACACACACAAAAACCCAAAGCAACCAAACCACAAAAAACCCAAGCAGCTCAAAATCTTCTCTCCTATGGCCACTTTCCCAGCCAACACATTGGCAACCAGCAAAGACACAGCTTGCTCAGTGTTCGGTTCGGTGGGAGATATGTTTCTACTGCTTCCAAAAGGGACAATAATCTCATAATGGCACAGTAATGTCACACACAAGGGCTCCCAGCTAATTCATTCAAGGATTTTATTAGACCTCAAAACAGCAATTTTATATATGGGGAAAAATGAGTCAAAAGCATTTTCTGAGTCATAGAGGTAGGAAAAATAAAGCTGCTGTGGATATTTCTGCAAGCAGTCAGATGCACATCATTTCCTAATACTCTGCACTGCCATGGGAGCAGCATACACTGCCTGGCTTTGAGCTAAGCAAGCAGGATTGTATTTGCATGATGCATATGCATGATGTCGTGGCTTTTCAGTGTCTGGAAAGAAAGCTGTAGAATTTGGCACCATAAGAATGAACAGTTTTCTAGTTGGAAAGCAAACCAGAGAGAAAACAAGGAGAGGTGCAGCTAGGACTTGCTCTCATTTCTCTGCAAAAACTTCTAGATTGCTGACAAATTGCTTGAAGGAACCCCAGCCATGACTAGTGAATAAGGCTTTCCCAATTTCTGTCTGAATACCTCTGAGCGTTATCCAAGTCCTCCCAGCAGTAAATCTCACAATGAGGTGCAGTGGCCTGAGAACTAATACAATCCTTGGATGCATAAGCAGGGAAATAGCCTATAGCAAGTAGGAATCATGAACGGGTATTACCCTCTGCATATAGCAATAATGAGACCATAAGGAGTACACTAGGAGCTCCCCAAAAGAATTCAGCGAACTGGTGATTGTTCAGGTGAGAACCACGAAGTGATTCAACATCTTGGAAACACTGTCTTATAATAAGAGACTGAAGAAATTCAACCGGTTTAGTTCATCAGGGGTAAATCCAAGTGGTGACTGACCACAGCTACAGGTCACAACATAAGACATCTGCAATAGCAGGGAGCTCTGCAGTCTATACTGGAGATGGGAAGAGAAAATGACATCTGGTGGAGGGAAGCTAGTATTAGAAACATTGATTTCAACAAGGGTTATTGACTGTTGGAGCATTTCACCGAAGATGTAGGGGATACACCAGCATATAATATGTTTAGACCAAGTAAGTGCCCTCTCTATAATTTGAACATTAAAAACCCCAGGCTCTCAGCAATGCATATTCAATGTGGTTCTCTGGCTTGTGTAATATCATTTGGGATAGATGATCATAACTGATTCCGTTGACACTAAAAATAAATGAGCCTATATGTGAGCTATAGGCTTGATGATCACAGAACAGTAAACCCACCATGCTATTATCTTCCTGTTTGTCATCATTCAATAAAAGGCTGAGATTTAAACATTTCTAAAAATTGTTGCCCAGCAGCTTTACAAATAGGACATTTATAGATGTGTCTGTAACTTCTCTTTCTCCTGACAGTACCACTTAGAAAATCATCCTTTCTTTCTTACTCAGACCTAGAACCAAACATTCAGCCATTTTACCATGACTCTTAAAGGGAAAATCATCAAAACTATCCAGAAGAAAAAACCCCTTCTGAACAGATTCTTTTCTCTTGAGATCATTCTTCTTGCGTAGAAGTTGGAAGGCTGAATTTTAGGGGAAAAGGACAAGAGTTATGTGCTAGCAGAATGATGGATTTTAAACATGCTTTAAGAAAAAAAGATCTCTTATAACATCAAAACACAAAGGGAATAGTTTACCTTTCCAATGGAGCTTGCTAATTTCAATTACACATTCGTTAATATTAATAAAATACCTGTACACCATAAGTAAATGAAGCATTTTATAGATGTTACTATAAAACATTCTTCATTCTCAAAATACTTTTTTCCAGAATCAAAACATGCATCAAGATCCATGTGTGGGAGAGTTTATATAATTATATACTGGATAACACAATAAAACCTCAACAGAAAGATAAGAATTCTGACAACAGTCAGTAACATGAAAAAAAATCTTTGGGAGACAGGAAAGGTTGCTAAAAGAGATGTGCTGAGAAATGTTTCCTAGGAATCATTAAAAATAATTTTAAATATGCCATTCATCCCAATGAGAAATCAATAATCCGACATGATGGGCTCTTTTTAGGAAAAAAAAGAAGAGGCATGTTGGAAAAGTTTGCAAGCTCTCAGAGAAAAAACCAAACAAATAAAATCAATGTAAAAAACAAACCTCAGTGGTAACTTCAGAAGCTGTGAAAGGCAGATCTGGAAGAGACAGATGAATGGTCAAAGATGCTTAAGAAACACAGACTAATTACATGGCTCTCACCACCACATGTGATATCACTCACCCAGACCAGCAGAAGCTCTCTGAAACAAACTCAGCACATTTTCTAAGGGGCTTCAAGAAAACTTAGTAAATCCAACTTCTGCCTTTTTTGATGATTTATGCTAATACACTGCACTCATTTTTTTCTGTCTACAGCCTATGGAAGAACTTACATTTAAATGAATGTTTCCCATAGAATATCCAGCATATCAAAATGGCAACAAATTAATTTCACAAGATGTTTCTTTTGCTTTTATGCGAAAGCCCAATTTTCATATCCTGAGCTGGAACCCTTAATCATGATCATATTTAGAGCATGCTGAGAGTAATGCACTGTGGCATGAAGACACGGGTAGGCTCCTCAGGATGGGTTTGCTGGCTTCCAAGGTTTAGTGTAGAAGCTTATTTCTTTGTTTTACTCTATATTGTTTCTTTTAGTTTTAAGGTGAGAGCCAACTTTTTATTTCAAATTGCTCTGCTTCAAATGCCTGATGAATTACACAAGTTGCATTACATATGTTTATTGCATAAATACTGTGAAATCATTTTGCCTTAAAAAATAATACGATTACAAGCTGGAAAACTGCCACATTTGTCTAGTTCCACATTTCTCAAATCTAGTCCCAAGCAGCAATTTTCCCCAAAGTTGGATAAATGATATGTGAACCTCCCAAAGGACAGTCCTGGAAGAGAAGTGTGCAAGAACCATTCCCAGAAAGAAAAAGAAATGGGAGGAGGGATGCATTTCAGAGACGCACACTGCACATGTAGTAAAGGGGGAAAAAAGATGCTTTTCCACTGCCACCTTTGTCCAGTGAGAAACGTAAATTAAATTAAACGCGTCTAGAGCTACTCTTCACTGTCAATTGACTTGGTTCCCTGCCCAGCTCCCTTAATACATTGCCATTGCAAGGGTTTGTTTGGGAGCTGCAATCGTAAATCACACCATGAAGCTGCTTCCTCTCTTTTCGCACGCACCTGCAGAGGAAATGTGCCAAGGGGCAGAACTAGGCATGCTATCAGGACTGTCATGGTTTAACCCCAGTCAGCAACCAAACACCATGGAGCTGCTTGCTCACTCCCCCACCAGCAGGATGGGGGAGAGAATCAGAAGAGTAAAAGCTAGAAAACTTGTGGGTTGAGACAAAGACAGTTTAATAGAGAGAGCAGAAGCTGTGCACACAAGCAAAGCAAAACAAGGAATTAATTCACTGCTCCCCACAGGCAGGAGGTGTTCAGCCGTCTCCAGGACAGCATGACCCCATCACATGTAATGGTTACTTGGGAAGACAGACAAATGGCATCACACCAAACGTCTCCCCCTTCCTTCTTCTTCCTCCCACTTTGCATACTGAGCATGATGTCATATGGTATGTAATATCCCTTTGGTCAGTTCGGGTCACCTGTCCCAGCTGTGTCTCTTCCCAAGCTCCCAAGTATGTTCAACCTCCTTGTCAGCTTGGCAGTACAGAAAGCAGAAAAGACCTTGGCTCTGTGTAAGCTCTGCTCAGCAACAATAAAAAAAATCTCTACATTATCAACCCTGTGTTCTGCACAAATCCAAAACATAATCCCATACTAGCCACTATGAAGAAAGTTAACTCTACCCCAGGCCAAACCAGTACGCAGAGCTATGGGCAATATGGCAACCCCAGAAGCAGTCTGGGATAGGCTGACATAATTTGGAGCAGACAGCAGCTTTTATGACCTACAGAGCAGCTGAGAATATAGAGCATACAACGATGGCACAAGTTTTCTAGAGGCAGACCCAGGAGACCCCAGCACAGACACCTGCAGGAGGCCCCAGCTATATGCAGCCTGTGGGGTTAAGAGCCTTCCAGCAGGAGGACCACGATTAGGGTACAGACACACCGATGAATGTCTCAGAATAGACTGAGTTGCACTTGCAAAAGCCATGAGGAGCTACAGGAAGTTGTCCTACCTGCATTAGGGGTCTGACCTGCATGTGTCACTGCCCTACGAGTACCTGTGGCTTGTTTCCATTTGAGTCTCTCAGGCTGGAAGTGATAGGTGATTCCAGTGTTATTGGTTCCCAATGAGGATTAAACAAAATGGAGTGACCAAGATTTTTGGTATTTTTTTAATCATAATTTTGTTGGCTTTGCCTGAGCCTCCTCCTAAGGGATTCCTGTTTGAGGAACTCTGCTCTAGATAACAATTTAGCTGTTTTAAATAATGCCATTTGTAATGCAGGCGGATGGTCTGTTCATTGTAAGAGTAATGTGCTAAATCCATTACACTAATCCACCATGATTTCAGCTCCAGAATGAATGTGCAATGATCCTTTGTCTCCTACCTCATTGGCTATATAACAAATGTAGAATATCTGTCATACTATCTCAAAATGTCTGTTTTATCTGTGAAGCATTTGACAAAGCACGTTACAAATGGCTATTCATAGTGAGTTATATACAGATCTATTGTATATACTGTTATAGAAATATAGTGTATCAAGGAACTGACATCCAGTATTCAGCCACCACAGTATTACAAGAGAGGAAGGGAGTACTAGAGTCAAGATCCCTCCTATTGCTCCTCCCCAACAGCTACCACCATCTTTGCTGCTTACAGACTGTGACAAATAGTTTTGGAGATTTTGCCTAAGGAAACAAAACAAAGCAAGCCTACATCTGGAGAGACACATTAATTAGGAGGAAACTGAAAACTGCCAATTCTACCAATTAATATGAGTAAATCATGGATTTGTGTTAGCAGCCACCTTATGCCTCCATGTCTCCATCTGTGAAATGGAGATCCTCTCAAACAGGCACGGGTTCATTAATATTCACCCAGGACTCCCCACTTTCAAGGTACTTTTGTAGCATAAAGCTAATCATTAAAAGCCTTTAGTGTAACCATCCCTGGCAGTCTATCACATCTTAGTGAGTTCTGCTTCTGTTTATTACTTCTGACTTTAAACTTCCTCTTTGGAAAAAATTATCAGTTATCAAAAGGAGGGCAGTATAACCAGATTCTTAGGGGTTTTTTTCATCCTTAGTTATCACGGTTCAGTTTAAATCAAGCAAATATGAAGTATAACTTTAAAAACTAGATGAGATCCATCAGATTATTATTTATCATAAAATTCACTGTGTGGTACCCAGCACAATAAAATGTAGTGGGTTAACTCACTGTGTTAGCATAACTAGAACCTTAAACAAGCTCCAATTTATAACATGTATTTTACCCTTCAAAATACTTCCAAGGCATGCTAACAATCCAAAATTCTCCAGGCTGGATCTCCAGCTATTAAGGGCAAAGTTCTTTTTGGCTCTAGCTATGGCATCAGAATTTATTTCTAACATATATGTTGAATTATAAAGCAATTTCCAGTTCAGATTCCTATAGAATCTTCATTAGTGGATCTGCCTAAATTAAATGATAGAACATTTTCCCATTAATTCTCCCAGAACAGAAAAGAGGATGTAGACGTGTCCATAATTTCTTATAGACTATCACATGGATATTAAGTTTACATTTCCTCTTTGGCTGCTCAGCACCATTTAAACCAACATCAGAGCCTGATGTTATGGCTGTCCAAGTGAAATTACCAATCTTGCATTTTATCTAAGGTTAGTCCATTGAAATACTTGAAATTTCTTTGCTTTGAATGTCTGACAAAAATCACTACTCAAGGTGATGTGGCTGTACAAATATATTTAGCTGAGGCTTAAGCTGTCATGGAGATGGCAAAAGGCTTCACCCCATGTAACACACAGAACTTATGACATAAATGTGTCCTCAGTGATTTCTTTCATGTTTCAACAGGTCTACTTTTGGTAACAACAGAAAACGTAAACATGTATTATCGTTCTGGAGGTGCTGCCTTGACATTTCCTTTCTGCTTCTTGCCATGTGGCCACACCTAAACATGCTGAGCACAAGTCAGCAAAGTCCAACAAAGCCAACTTGCAAATACTCTGGAGAAACTATAAACAATACCATTGTCTTTAGAAAGCATTCAGAAAAAAATAAAAGACAAAAAGTAGTTGACACTTGACACATGGACTAAACCCAACAAAGTGTTTTGAAGATTAGTCTTTCATGCTTTTATAATCCACTAAATTCGTGTTTTTACTTTTAAATCCAGTATCATGGCCAGACTATCTCTTTGTTATCTCTAACCAGACTCTGGAAAAAGTAAAAATCTCATCTTCACTCGTTTCTACAACTTTCCACAAACTTCTAAGCCAAATGGCACGAGTAGTACAGCATGTTTCCTCTTAGCAGTTCAGACTTTTTGTGTCCTTTGGGTAAATTATTACCCCTACAGAGACTAAATAAGAAATGTGGCACAGTGGGTTAATTTATAGGATGGAATAGGGCAACTGACTTCTTGTAGAAAAGACTTGAAACAAGAACTCAAATCTGTTCTTAGACAAATAAGAATAGCAAAGGGAAGAGAAAAGGGACCAACAAAAGGAAGAGTTCAGCCTCAAATCCTGATGTTCCAATCCAACTGGATATGCCCACACAGAACCAGTTCCTAGCTCTACAGACAAATGAGGCAATAACTGGCACACGTAAAAAGTGGAACCCACTGCAGTAGCACAACCTGCTCCATGGAAAAAGAAAATTTAAAATAGTCCAACTAAGGAAAGGAGGCAGGTGATAGTAGTGGGAGACATGACCTTGACAGGCACAGAAGCACTCATCTGTCAGCCCAACCTGCTCTCAAGGGAAGTATGTTGTCCCCTGGGAGTGCAAGTCTGGGATGTTATGGAGAGACTGCCGAACCTTGTCAAATCCACTGACTACTACCCACCATTAGTATTCCATGTGGGAGCTAGCAACAGAGTCAACAGAAGACTAAAACTCATTAGGAAAGATTACAGAACCCTGGGAGAGATGGTCAAGGACCCTAGTGCACAAGTGATCTTTACATCAATTTGTGATGTCCAGGGTGAGGGGTATGAGGTGGCTAGACAAATCTGGAAGGGCAATAGTTGATTGCAACATTGGTACCAAAGTCAAGGCTTTGGGCACTCAGATCTTTGGATTTACACAGGCAAGCCTGATCTGACTGGGACTGATGGGGGTCATTTGACAAAAAAGGGGAAAAGTAACTTTGGTCAGGGGCTTGCTAAATTTGTGAAGAAAGCTTTAAACTAGATTCGTTGGGGGCGTGAGGCACTCATCCATACTGATCCTACCAGTTGGATGCCATCACCCATAATGAATGTCCAGAATAGGGTAATGTCACTGGTGAGACTCCAGCCAGTGTGTTGGGTTTATCTGAGGGCCAGCTCAAATGTCTCTACATTAATGTGCATAGTATGGGGAACAAACAAGAAGAACTAGAGACATGCATGTGCCTGTGTAGATATGACATTGCTGGCATCACAGAGACATGGTGGGATGGCTCCTATGACTGGAACATTGGACTAATGCAAAGTGTTTGACACTGTCCTGCATGATATCCTTGTCCCTAAATTGGAGAGACACGGACTTGATGTGTGGACCACTCGATGGATAAAGAACTGGCTGGACTGTCACATGCAGAGAGTTTTAGTCAGCAGCTCATTGTCCATGTGGAGGCCAGTGAGGAGTGGTGTCCCTCAGGGGTTGGTTCTGGGGCTGATTGTTCAATATCTTTCTCGTGACTTAGACAGTGGAAATGAGTGCACGCTCAGCAAGTTCACTGATGAAACCAAGCTCCAGTCGACACACTGGAGGGAAGGGATGTGCCATCCAGAGGGACCTTGACAGGCTTGAGAAGTGTGCCAATGCAAATGCCATGAAGTTCAACAAAATGAAGTTCAAGGTCTTACATCAGGGCCATGGCAATCCCAAGCACACCTACAGGTTGGGTGGGGAACTAATTGAGACCAGCAACAAGGAGAAAGACTTAGGAGTGACAGTGGATGAGAAACTCACAATGATCCAACAGTGTGCACTCGCAGCCCAGAAAGCAAATCCAATCCTAGACTGCATCAAAAGGAGTGTGGCCAGAAGGTCTCCCCCTCTACTCTGCTCTCATGAGACCCCACCCAGAGTACTGTGTGCAGTTCTGGCGCCCTCAACACAAGAAGGGTATGGAACTGTTGGAGTAAATCTGGAGGAGGGCAACAAATTTGATAAGAGGACTGGATAATCTCCCCTATGAAAACAGGCTGAGAAAGTTGGTGCCATCCAGCCTGGAGAAGACTGCATGGACGCCTCATAGCAACTTTTCAATCTCTGAAGGGCCTAGAAGGGAGCCAGAGAGGGACTTTTTTTTAGGAACTGCAATGACAGGACAAGGGGTAATGGGTGCAGATTTTAGGAGGGGAAGTTTAGGTTAGATATTAGAAAAAGGTTTTTTACTGTAAGGGTGGTGAGACACTGGAACAGGTTGCCCAGGGAAGTGGTGGCTGCCCCAACCCTGGCAGTATTCAAAGCTGGGCTGGATGAGGCTTTGAGCAACTTAGTCTGGTGGGGAGGTGTCAGTAACCATGGCAGGGGGTTGGAACTAGACGATCTGTAAGGTCCATTCCAACTCCTAAAATTCTATGATTCTATGATATCTTGAAGTGGATACATACTGAGTATTATTTACATAGTGCTGGACCTTGTCATGTTACGTATTAAAGCCTATAAAATGGTAACAGAGAGAGACTAAAGAACATAAATGATTTGGAGAAAGCATACATTGGAAATAAGATATGTTAAGTCAAAAGAGTTAAAGGGCATTGCCTAGTCTGCTTGGTTATTATCGCAGTAAACGTGTTCTGCTCTGCCTCAGCCAAGGAAATCACTTTAGCATGTATATCTGCCTGTCTCCAGTCAGGGTAACACTTAGGTATGCGCTGAAATTAAATATTTCATGAAGAATCACATCAGTGAGGTTTAGCAATTTGATTACAGTTTGATAAATGTTTCCATGCCCTCCTGAACTAGGACTTCTCCTTACTCTATATAAAAAGAGAATGGGTTGTTGGCACTTACACTAAAAGATCTGGGCCATCTATGCTTTGAAAGAAAACAAGTAGCATTTGAAGAATGGAGCATATCACCCTACTCTGAATGACTCTTGGCAGCTTAATTTATTGAAAATGTTGTCAGTATGAGTTGACTGGAAACTGTAAGCTTGCACATAGGACAGAAGACCTGGAAACATCAGTCTCTCCAGCTAACAATACCCAAGGGAAAATATAGAGCCTGAAAACAGCTTTTGAGTACAGCCTGAAAATAATAAGGCATGCTACTTTGAGTATTTGATCAGTGGGACAAAATCCTTAGAGCCAATAAAGCTTTCCAAAAATTTATATATTTAACAAACATGCATCAGATTACTTGGTGATCATGTCCCATCTTAGATTAACTACACAAGAGTGATTTATCTAGAAACTCTAGGAATAAGTTTGATTTTGTTGCAAGAACTCGATGGTCATCGGAAAAAAAATGCTAATTATTTGGGTATCAATTGCCAAAATTCCAGCAACTGAGTTATTTTTAATTTATTTAATAGAATCAAGCATCTCAAAATCAGCATTGTTCTTTTCACAACTGGAATCAAAAGCTTTTCCCCTTTTATCAGGTTAACAGAAGTATAATACTACTGCTAACCTAGTTTTATTTCTGGAGATATGCTGTAGCTCAAAACCTCAAAAGGATATTATTCTTGATATTTTGACAGCAGCACAGCATTGCATGTGTAGGTTCTAATTTCCACTTTGGGATGGAACTATCTGAAAAATGAAGCTTTATTCAACATAGGGATGGCAAAATCTGGCATGGTGTAAATTAAGCATGATTTCTGGAACACTATTTTAAAAGACTTTAATATGAAATTAGCTTTTCTTTTAGGCTGACTCCTTTATGTTTAAATATTTGGAGTTTTTTTTAATATTTGTAAGCTTTTCCTGTCATTGTCAACATATCCACATAGCACAGAGGGACTTGGTGTGAGAGCCCTTCCATGGCTAAAGCAAATCCCACAAATTCCCTTGGTAGTAGCCAAACACTGGGTGGCTTAATGGATAAAACACCCATTCCAAATTTCAAAACAAAGCTCAACTGCATGCATCTTATGCAGGTTGTTGTGTAGCTATAGAAGGGTGCACAACTTGGACTATGGCAAATACAGGTATGCCCCCATGCACATCCAAGCAGCTTCTGCCACCAGTAGCCACAATTGGTGGTGTGCTTTTCCACACTGGGGCTTTTTATGACCTCTACACCTTCTCATAGCACTACATTGAACTATGTTTTCAGCCTACCTGAGAATGCAGTTTAGAATCGAAAGTGTATGTTAAATTTAAAATCATATAAATGTATTAATTTCTGCTGCTAACTGGATACAGAATGTACACAAAATCTGAGATCTGATGTGGAAACAAAATAGAAAGAATAAAAGGACTACTACATATTGTGAAGGAGAGATGGGATGATTTTATTATTTTCCTATTCATAGTTCTCCTGCATTTCATACATTTTCAGGATAGATGCATAAGGTGACCTGAGTTGGGAAGACATCTTTCTTTCAGAATCCCAGAGATGATGGGAGATGAGACAAACTGACTCAGGATGCATAGGTTCCATAGTGGATTTTCTGGCACACTGACATTTGATAGGGGAGGGAGGAAGGGATTGGGTTTTGGTCAAGTAAAGGTAAGCAGCTATTTTGTTTAGTTACTCTGGTGGGTTTTTTTCCTCTGCAGGAACAGGAAAGACTGTTAGACAACTATTCAGCCAGCAATTCAACTGGTTTTTATTCTATACTTTTCTTAACTAGTTGACATGGATAAGGAGAAGTAGCAGATGAAAACCAATGGATGATATCTGGATGACATCACTCTTGGATCAATCTCAAAAGTAAGGTTTTACAGCATGATAAAGCAAACATATCACTGGATAAACACCTGACCGCAAGTAATTCTTAATGGTCATCTTTAAACCAGCAGGGAGGGATCAACAGTTAAAAAAAGATTTCTGAAGCAATGGTTGGAAACACAGAAAAACCAACAACACAACAGGAGGGAAAAAAATCACATCCCAAATTCAAAGTATCATTCCATCTTTGATTAAATTATAAACAGGTATTGAGATTCAAAGACCCATATTTTTAGAAGATGGGAACAAACCCCGTAATTTTCAGTGAAGAAATGAGGGATTTAAAAAGAGCCTCTGATCTAAGTGTCTCAAGAATAAAGCAGTAAGAATTTCATAACATGGTAAGGAAAATTCTGATGGAATACTTGATAACTGAAGAGCAAAATAACCAAAGGTACAGTTTTGGGGAATTACAGTGATTTTTCAGGCCAGGCTAAACACCCATCTGTTGCAGAGTGCTTAGGGATAATGAAATTAATTCTACCATAATCCCAGGAAACAGACTACAAAATCTGCCAGGCACCTTTCACAATGAATGCTTCTATGAAATACTTCACAAATTATTTGCATGGCAGGAAAAGAAAATAACTTCTGACCTCTCAGTATTCTAAATGGAAAGGAACACAAGTGCAGACCACAGATAGTCTTGAAGAAGAACCAATATTAAGTAGCTTATAGTCCCCATGTGATGTTTCTTTGGTAGAAATAGGGAAAATTACAGCTGGACTAGGAAAACAAGTGAATTGAATGAAGTACTATAAGTAACACTCAGAAGGCAGGCCAATAATTTTGGCAGCAATATAGAGCATGTAACATTAAGCAGCAAATGACCAAGCATTCTCTGCAGTCAGGCTTTGATGTTGGAAGGTGGGTAGGCCCCCAAGTCATCTCATGTTGCCTCATTGCATTTCCTTTAGAGCATTCCCTACCCTTAGCACATCCTATTCCCTGAAACACGGGTTACTTCTTCCTTGGGCTCTCCTTAGTGGGGTTTTTACAACCTCTCTCATAATTCTAACTCTGTCCTTCTCCTGAGATGTTTTTCCCCATTTTATTTCATTTGAAGGATGGCAACCATCCTGATGGGTGGATATTCTCCAGTCTCACAACTCTACTCAAATGGTCTTTTATGAGGGTGCTCTGAGCAGTGAGAGCTCATAACTCATTTGAATGGGAAACAGTTGGGGGCTCGCCACACTTCATGCTACGAGACTGTTGACACTGTTAGCAGCTGTTAGTGTCGCTCTCATTTTTACCAACTGGGAGCATATCAAAATGTTACAGACACATTCAGCAGTGCAGTCTCTTCTATTTCAGTTTAATGGGAATTAAGCACACACATCAAGGGGAAAATGCACTCAGCAGTTGCTAAGTATTTTATATGTTCATTTTTTAAACTTACTTGCTATAAGAAAAAAAATTAATGCAAGTTCAAGGCACTCCAGGAAAATGGTTAATACCAGTAACAGCATCATTTAACTAAGCAACATTTTATTCCACAGCAGGGTAACTAAAATTGCTGCACCACACTCTTAGTTTAGGGAAACAGAAAAGCTTACAGCAATTTCTTGGCAATCTAGACAAAATGAGATGGGCAATCTTCATCTAATTCCCGACAGACAAGTGTCCACATTGCAAAACTGTGAAAACTCTGCTGATAGATTCATTTTGGAGATGAAAATTAGAATGATCATGGACTCTACACACACAACCATTCACATGTGGAGAAACATGGACAAACATTGAGATACCAGATTGCTACTTGCCAAAAGTTTCAGCTTCTTCTCCTGAAAAGAAAGGGAGAGCTTACATCCTAGATTAATCTAACATTCTTAGAACACATCCACAAAAACACATATCATTTGAAAATAAAAGTACATGGGACATCACCTACTACACATGTACTTTATTTCAAATCAAGTGATATGAAATAAAGCAGCCATGACTTGTGTATCTTGACTGCAGATTTTGTTTCACATTTTGAAAAAAAGACACAACTCTTCGTTTCTGAAATCTTGGGTGCCATCAAGCAGTCAGAATAAATAAGTAATAACAGTTGTGTCATTATTTAACTCTTTACATTTACATACATGCTTGTGACAGAGAAAACTGTTTCATCAGTAGCTCATCCAGGCTCTGTGGTGACACTCAGCTCTGGAGTATTTAGATACTGTGATTTAAGATGTCACCACTGGC
>NW_008659683.1:0-9544 GCF_000695815.1 Acanthisitta chloris | reverse complement strand
ATCTTGTGCCAGACCTTCAGCCGCTACAATTCACAGCATGACATATTTTCTAAACCACCTTCATTGCTTAGTGAGTGCATCTGTGTCCCAGACTTGCCCACCTGCCTGTGAATCACAGCTGCTGAAGATCTTGAGTCCATTTATTCTTGTTGCCCTTGCAAAGGAGGCAGTAGCCTTTGGTTCAGGAGTGGACAGACAGCTTCTGGTGGCAGCAGCCCAACATGACACCGTTAGGATTGACCATTGAGTGCATTAGAAAGAACACTGCCAGCAGATCAAGGGAGGAGATCTGCCCTTCTACTCGGCCCTAGTGAGGCCACATCTGGAGTACTGTGTTCAGTTCTGGGCTCCTCATTACAAGAGAGACATGGAGCTACTGGGGCAAGACCAGAAGAGAGCTACAAAGAGGATTAGGGAACTGGTGCACCCCACTTATGAGGATAGTCTGAGGAAGCTGGGCCTGTTCAGCCTTGAGAAGAGACAGCTGAGAGAGAACCTCATCAATGTCTTTAAGTATCTGAAGGGAGGATGTCAAGAGGATGGAGCCAGACTGTTCTCAGTGGTGCCAAGCAATAGGGCAAGAGGCAATGGACAGAAACTCATACACAGGAGGTTCCACCTGAATATGAGGAAGAACATCTTTACTGTATGGGTGACTACACACTGGAATGGATTTCCCAGGGAGATTGTGGAGTCTCCCTCACTGGAGATATTTTCAAAAACTGTCTGGATGCAATCCTGTGTGGTGAGCTCTAGGATGACTCTACTTGAGGAGGAAGGTTGGATCAGATGACCCATCGTGGCCCCTTCTGACCTTACCCATTTTGTGATTCTGTAGCTATCACTACCACATTATTCTTAGGATGCAGCCAGCACACATTCACATAGGCTGCAACCAGTCAGTTTGATAGTGCCCCAGGAGCAACTCCTCTCATACTGCTAGCACAACTAACAAATTCTCTTTTGGGACAGAACATATTGTAAATGTTATTCTAAACCATGAGCTCTCTCTAATCAGTCACTTTCAGTAGATCTCAACACTCATTCATTTGAAATGCTTAAGAACTTAGATCTAAATAAAATAATTTACCATGGAGAAGTGGGTGATCTATAAAGTAATTGGGAAAGCTGAGATTGGTTACAAAATATGTGCTCTGCCAGCTTGCAAGAATTGCTTCTGATAACATCCGTGTGGGCACACACAGTCAAAAAGTAATCTTTCATATCCCAAAGAAATTAAACCAAGTAAGCATGCTGTGTTCCTTTCTTCTGCAAATAATTCTTCTTCCTTTATCTCCTGTTTCCATTCCTCCTTTTCCAGTTTTTCCTCTTTGAAATCAAAATAGCAGAAAAGAGAAAAATAAGAAGAGAAGTTAAGCTCTATTACCCTTCCTTACTTAGCTACTACTGGTTTACAATGGCAAAAAAACCCAAAAAATAAAATTATATTGGAAGATCTTCTAGTCCTCAGACTACAACTCATGGGAAGTCAAAATGTATTTCCATGTAAGGTTTTTTTAATACGAACAGAAATTAATTCAAATTCTCATACAGGAATAGTAAATGCCTTAACGAAGAGTTTTGAAAACAAAATTGCTCCAATTCAAAATGCTTCACAGGTTCCCCATGCTTCTGCAGGTTGTGCCATGAATCACAGTTTTTTGAAATGAAAGGAGAAGGTGTCATCACTTCAGGACTCAGCCTACCAGTTCTGCCACAGAGTGTGTTGAAGCTGCCTGTCTTCTTAGATGTTCATTTCAAAGACAGGAAAAAAATACAGCAACAATACTACAAGAGAAGGATTATTTTCTTTAGAGGCTGAAATGTTTAGAGTTCACAGAATCCACCTGGAAACTGGGAAGATTCTGCCTGAATAACAGCTTAGGGATGTTCTTGTGTTTAAAATTATTTAATTGACTTATTAAAACACTCTTGCCTGGCTTCCTCATTCATCTCTATATACTGTGAAATTTCAGCTCTGTTCACCAAGCAAACATCAGATCCAAATTAACATATAAACTTTGCAGCCTTTCAGCCTCAACTTAAAGCATGGACTTTCCACCAACTACTAAGAGGCATTTGTATTGCCCTACCCTCCAGCTCTTGTAGAGGTGAGATGTATCAGTTCAAGAGAATACCTTAGTTTAACAGAATGAGATTTACCAAACACGGTCCTAGTAAAGGCAATATAATCCAGTCTAAAAGAAGCACATGACTACACAAATTTCTTTCACAAAGACTCAAGCCAGAAATAACATAAGAGGAAACACACATTTCTTCACTACTTTTAGATGTGCAACTTACTGCTGTTGTTGGGCTCCAATACTCAGTGACAGCAGCTACAGGAGGAAGGTGAAACCCATCTTGCTAAACAACTAGACTAGCCCAACAGACTGCGCTTCAACCTCAAAGCAGCATTTTCCAAACACCTTGCTTTTTGCTTACTACAATGCTTTGCAACTCAGTTTCTACACTGTGGTTGTGTATCTTCATAAGTGCCATAACAGAAGCCACTTTAAACCGAAACAAACAGCCTTCTGCCACACATTCCCTACAAAAGATGAGGTGACAATCTTTCTGGCTTTGGTTAGCTGCACAGCTATAGTTTCCCATCAGATCTAGTTAAGTGGAGTGTTTCCCAGGAAGAAGGCACAAAACCAATAAAGCAATTAGTGACCAATTACGTTCATTAACACTGTTTACCTAGAGGAGAAAGGCAAGCCTTAAATAATTAGCAGCAAGTTTATTTTTAAGAGTAAAAAAGCCTTTTGAAAACACCTTCTGATTGACAATGTTTGTTTATTGACAGCCATCCAGGTATTACTTTTTTTCACCCTCTCCTAAGTAATTTCAGATGTTAGAAGAGCAACTGATCATTCAAAACACAATATCCTTGATTTCAACAAGGGAACCATTTTTCACAGTAGCAATGGTTTAGTGCTATGATCTTTCACACTGATTGGGAGCTGATTTTATGTAATGATTCCACCTGCAGTCCTGCTGACAGTTATGAATTATCAAGCACCTTAGCAACAGAGACTATTAACTCTTCTGTTCAGTTCCCCAAAGAGAACATGAGGAAAAAGTATTTCCCAGCCTTTAGAATGTGCCTTGTCAGCATACTAGAAGTTGGTCTACATTTTGGTACATTCTCAGAACAGATCTCAGAGAGAAATATAAAGTGCATCTATCTTTTGTGTAACTGAATACTCCCATACACACGTTTCTTATCCCTTGCCCTTAGGGCAGGTGAGGACAGGAGAACAGAAAGGGTCTCATTAAGACAGTTCTGTCTCAGCTTTACACATAAAAACCACCCAGAGAAGGTGTGTGGCTCTTGCTCTTGCCACACACTGGGAAAAAAATGTATGGATTTTTGCTGTACTCACATGAAAGAGATAAACACCATGAACACAGATGGGACTGAAACCACTAACCCAAGGAATACTGAATTGAATCTCATTAATTAGAAAAGCTGTTAATATTTACACTCTTCAAGAATTTCCTTTTGTCTTCTACATTGGATTTGAAGTGTAGGATCTAGTCTTCATACCTCTGTTACAAACCCTTCTTTTCTTTCCTGGTGCACTGAAATGTTGTCTCTAGAAGCTCTTCCCTCTGGGTCCACTGCCCTTCAAGTGGTTCTCTTAAATACATCAAGCATGACTAAAGGACTCCCAAACTTGAAAGCCCATGCAACTGGTACTTCTTTCAAAATGTGATCAGCAAATGCTCTCATATAATAAAAAATCAAACCAACTGAATACAGACTTCATTTTGCTGTATAGTCAGAGTATTATGGGTAAGTGGGACATATCTGATCTCTGCCTCACATCAGTCCAACAGCATATATATTGTGATCATGATTTTAAAGAAGTGTAAGACAGAAATATGATTTCATGTCCATATATCTGTACACATAGAAGGTTTGTCAACATCTGATTCATGATACTAGAATTAAGGACTCGATTTCTCTTCAGTACCTTGCTTTGACTGAAGTTTGTTTAAATTCTTACAAAGATAGGATAATAGCAAAAACTATTTTGATAACTGCTGACCTGATTTACCACATACATGCATAGGATCTATCAGATGCCCATGTTAAGGTGGGAGAGAAAGATACTTAGTCTTCAATTTTAGAGAGGAAGCAGATAAAGCAGTTCTTCTAATGGTCAGAGAACTAGCATACAAATGTCTCAGCCCAATAATAAAGACTATAATACCAGTATGCTTTTAGGGGAAATGAACCACCTAAATAATTACCCTATTTCTAATATAACTGCTTTGACTACTTATAGTGAGACTTTTTCTTTCTTGGCTTTTCAACATGGAGGATATTTTGAGCCATATCTATTTTTGCTTTCAAATACATTTTTAGTTCTTATTATATCAATGAAAGAAATTAATAGACATTTTCATAAGTTTTTAAAATAACTGAAACTTTGATCTTATAACTTCTAAATGATAAATCAAGCTTTTTGTAAAGAAGCTTTTTCTTATTATCCCTGGGAATTTAAAGATATTAAATTAGTTAAAAGAGACTTCTCTAATTTACTTCAAGAATACATAGATATAGCAAAAAACTTTTTTAAAAATACCAGATATATGGGACTTGCAGAACAAAATATCATGCTCAGCTTATTTTTGGATAGGTCTTCCTAGAAGAGTCACATGCTAAAAGAACATGCAAAAACTCCTGGAAAATTAGACTTTTAAATATTTTGAATAAAGAAGCATTCTACACAGTAAAGATAAAAAGACAGTACCCATGGGTCTTGACATGTATTAGTTTCTGTACAATAAGGAACGACTTGAAAATTACTTGGTTTTCCCTGTTTAGATCAAAATTAATGAAAGACTGCAGTTTTGTCTTAAACAGAAAGGCTGCTACTGTTCTTTTTTTAATCATAGATGTAAAAACCAGTGCTATAACAGAACCTAAACTGTGAGGATATGTACAGGTAATGCCAGACCTCCAGGCAAAACCTTCTCACTTGAAATGCCTGACTGCAATGAAGTTCTGAACTCTGCTTCAAACAAGTCAGGTTCATTTCATAGGAGCAATACAGCATTGTCATTGTCCCCCTCAACTGATCTCAACAACCTAGTAGCATGGAAATGTGCACAGATGCTATACACATTAAACATGAATCTTGCAAGTTGAGAGCCAAGCTCCATTTGTTGCCTTTTCATAGGCCTTGTCCATCATCTTGCAAGCAGCATTTCCTCAGTTTCTTCAGCTGCCTAGTAGGAAGAGATATACCTCCCTTCAGGGATGGCTGCTGTGGGGATAAATACACTACAGGTGCTCACCTACAACAGAAATGGCACCACAATGACAGATAGGGGTGTCATTTGTCAAGCTGTCCCTACAGCTAACACTGTAACCTCCTCTACCCTATTACATCCTATGGACTCTGACAAAGAAAGTAGTCCTGGATTTTGAGGACAGAGCATTAAAGGCTGTAGGACCAAGTTATACCAGAGACAGAGCAGGCCCTACTACACTATGCCATCCAGGGGTATTCAGGACATCAGTGTCCTTTCTATAACACGAGTGTTACCAAAACCAACTAGGGACAAGGGTAAAACAGTATTAAAAAAAAAAGTATTGTCTGATACATGTTCTTTTCTCTTAGTTGACTGGGTTGTCTTTCATTGGTAGGACTACAAGAACTTTTTTACATAGTCAAGTGATCAAGAAGGGCCAAAATTCTGGGGTTTTGAAACCACTGAGTTCAGTCAAGTGAATGTTTGCACTAAAACTGTTTTTTAGCCAGCAGCTTGAATGATTCTCATCTATTATTCTTATTCAGTGTTTCACTAATCTCAGTGTATCCAGGATCACCAGTGTTTCCCATAGATTTTTATCTCCAACATTTATTTCAACAACCCAATTGGTCTGATATTATGATTTTCTTTTGCAATGGGGAAAAAGAAACATCAAACTCTTTAAAGGTGGCTATGTATATGCTAGGATTATAATTACTCCATTTGGGATATTGAAGAGATTCCAGTCCCTAAAGATCATGGATACATGTCACATCTGTGTGGACACATCAGAACTAGTTTTACATCAATCCTGGTCTGTAGCTGTGCAAAACCAGGGCTAAGCATGTGTTAACTGCTTGACTGCTCAAGTAGTTTTTTAGATATACTAGAAAATTCACTTTTTGTATACACAGGAATCATGTGTCATCTCCTTACAATGAAAGTACAAGAACAACAGTAGTGTTCTTACCTGTAATATTTAAAACCATTTTGAGGGACCATCACCACTATCCCCCACAAACTGTAAGTTAGTCTTTGAAATCTAAGGGATTTTCAAAGAATGCATATTCCTACTGAGTTACTTCATTTCATCTCTAAGTGTGGAGCTGGCCACAGCAGAATTTGTAGGTAAAACACCTTTTGAAGAAACATATATGAAATAGGGAGAAAACTATAGTAGCAGAAGAGTTTGGGTTTAACCTACTGTTTCTAAAGTCCAGGTGAGTTTCATTGCAAAGGTCAGTGACTACAAAATCTGATCAGAGCCTTTTTGAAAAACCTACCTGCAGAGGAGAAACTCAGTACACTGTTCACTTACGTTTGTGTGTGCAAGTTTCAGTTAGCCAAACTGAAATTTAATAATAATTAGTAGTCGTATTTTTCTTCAATGTTTCTTCCTGCATCATAACTACACCTCTACAAGTATTTCACCAGAAAGTATAGGACTACTAACTTTTTATTTCCAGTGTGACATTGGCATAAGCCTTAGAAAGCCCCCCAAATGTCATAATTCCAACATTTCATATTACCAGCACAATGCAGTAGAAACCTTAATTTGGGCTCTTACTCATATTGAAATATATCCCGATTAAGCAACCATCCCATTTAAGCAAAGTTTTCTGAACTGACGCTTAATGTAAACCAAATGTCCCCTGCAACTCCTTCCTCCTACTGAAGCATTTTGACCCTTAGCCACCATATTAACACCTCTAATTGTAACTGACAGGGCAATTTCCTGGTTGCCATTGTGTGAGACAAGCAGTGAACACTAGCCACAAGCAATTTATGACCTTTGACTGTCATATTAACTCTTTTAATTGTAACTGACAGGGCAGTTAGGCCAAAAAGTGTCCCGACGCAGCAGTTCAGCAAGTTGCGAATGTCTCACTAAAGCAAAGGAGAAAGGAGTATCCAGTCATTAATGTGGAGGGACTGATATGGAGAAAGAAGGGGTAATACCCAAAAGTTGGGCAATCGTCAAACTCCTTGTAATTATCACTGACTACTTTTTGTTTGAATTTACCTTCATGTTCTCTGCTAAAACCCACAATGACTTTTACTGAATGTGTGAAATTTTGCTTTAACTTTTGAAGTCAACATTCCCAAAATGCTTGAACAAAAAAAATGTATTCAGGCAGGATTCCTGCTCCCAATGACATGATACTTAACGTCAACAAATTTCATGTTCTTTGATGAAAAAGACAGCTCCTCAGCATTCTGTGTTTGAAAAAGTAGATGTTTTCACATCGCTTAAGTAAAAACAATTCTCAAGAGTCTTAGAAAGTATGTAAAGCTAATAGTGTTTGAAAAAGTAGATGTTTTCACATTGCTTAAGTAAAAACAATTCTCTTGAGTCTTAGAAAGTATGTAAAGTTAATGTATCTCTGGACAACAGCCACTGAAACATGAAATTAAATAAGCAAGTGGAAGAGAAAGGAGTGCTGCAGATGATTGATATTCACTGTTGGTAAACTGGCCTCTAGAGGACGTAACATCATACTCACAAACATTTTAGAGGGTCTGACACCATTCAGAAGCAGGTAAAGGTGCTAATCAGATGCTAGAAATATTCTTTCTTAGTTATATTTTAGCCCTACATGCATAAACATTGATTATTAAATTTGAGAAATTGGTCATACTTGTTTTATCTGCCCTATGGATGGGTCATACTCAGCTAAGGTAAAGATACCACATAATTTCTTATTACAACCTATCAATCCTTTTTCCTTTGAAGGAAGAAATAAAGCACTAGTGTTAACTTGAAATTTAAACAAAGCCTGTAAGAATATTATAGAACCTATTTTCAGTTTAATGTACCATGTCAAACAACTTTTGTTAAATTCCAAGAACATTCTAGCTGTCCAAGATTTCCCTTCCCACTGTGTCCCTCACGAAAAAAGGGACACACTAAATCTAGAAGAACTGAATATCCAGTGTTACCAAACACAGAAAGTTGGAAAATAGAGCAGTTAAAAGAGATTCTAGTCCAAGAGTGCATTTTCACAAATACCTCTTTTGACAGCAAAGCTAACTTACCCCCTACATTCATCATCTTATTCGCAGAGCAGCCCTACAAAAAACATGTCAGCTTAACTGAGAATGAAATTACACAGTATAGACAACATAATACCTTGTAGACACCAGTTCAGGAAGATCTTCCTTCCCATCTTACTTTCAACTACTGTCCCTCCTCCAGGCTTGACCTGATCCTTTCCATGTGCCAGCAGGAGTATGTCTCTGCTGAGCCAGTTCAGCTCACTTCCCCTTGTAAAAGCACACAGACACTATTTGACAGCGTTATTTTTCTGCCTATTTAGTGAGTTGAATCAGCTCAAGTTCCTCTGAAAGAAGGAAGGCTGCATGGCCATCAGAGGACAGATGAGAGAAGAAGGGGAATGAGCTCTCCCTTTTGGAGACACTGCAATAGATTTAGGGTTAGTCAAGCTCAAAGAATTATGTGCAACATCATCCTGAAAGGCAGTTACATAGAAAGTATTGCCAAGAGAACACACACACAGCACTGCATCCTCAGTTAGGGCATGTTTTATTCTTATTGCTAATAGATTTTGTTATCTTGACATTGATGCAAATGTCATTAAGTAATTTTGTCAATAATTTTTATAGCATCCAAGTAACAAAGGAGCCTGTCTTATTTTTCAAAATGCCCTATGATGACCTTCACAGCAACTGTGACTCCTTCTAATGGGTCTTCAGTGCCCTTGAACTTGCTTGTTGTCTCAGAAGTGATCATAAATGAGAAGTGGATTTGTGCTCTTTCAAATCTTTTGACATAAAAAGAGAACCAAACTGTCTCCTGCAGAACCTAAACTTAATATTACTACCTAGACTGGTTCATGGTTTAAGACATACTTTTATTTTAAAAACAATTTAGACTACATAACTTCATAAATACAATTAAATAAGGCAGAAAATATTGTAGTAACATGTTATCAAAAACGAGAAAATATATTTATTAGGGCTGTTTCTTCTTGACATTACCAGTTTGAGCAATTATGACTTGAAATTCGGGTGCTTCCACTTTGCAATGCACTCTCTCATTTAAGAATAAATGGGATGTTGCACAGGAGCCTCAAGTTCAGGTTAGCTTTAAGCAGCAAAGTTTTGCACTGGTGCAGCTGCTCAACAGTGGGTAGAATTGGGAAAAAGTTAAAAATTCACATCTTCTCCAATTTACACACTGATAAGATCAGAGTTCTCAGCGATGTAGCATAAAAATTATCAATAACCTATGTAGAGAAGATCACAATGAATT
>NW_008659682.1:69656-70225 GCF_000695815.1 Acanthisitta chloris | reverse complement strand
TTTCAGTCTGCTTCTCGGTATCAAGGGGAAGAACAGTGAAAATAGTTAAAATTGCCTGTTCTTAGCAGAATATCAGAGCCATACCAACAGAGTCTGATGATGAGTTACTTTATGGGCCCTGGTGTAGTGTGTTAGAGATCTTGAGCATGTCAACACAAATGTGCAGTGTATCAAGTCCTGTTAAGAGCATGGCATAAAGCAAAGGCTAAGAGGCAGGCTGAGTGTCACTGAATGAATGTAAGCACAGACCAGCTGGGCTAATCCAAGATTGCAACATGAAGACTAAATATATTGATTTGAGCAAGGCAGGTAAAGCAGCAGAATCATTGACTGTTTTATGAAACGATCACAGTAATGACGTGGTAAATATGAATAGGTGCCCAATAACAGGTGGAATAATCATCCCTGAGATGAGGGTGGGAGAATTGCAGGTTTCTGGCTTCCCTATTTACATAGTCATACTGTTATTGGTATTATGTTAAAATTTTTATTTGGTATTTCTAATGCTCCATAAAGTATAACCAGCTATTAGACAAAGCATTAATGATTTTGAAAGCTTGACTTATGTC
>NW_008659682.1:51936-69630 GCF_000695815.1 Acanthisitta chloris | reverse complement strand
TCCTGCTTCCCTGTATCTGTTAGAAGCTTCCATTAGCTGCACTGAAGAGATTGTGTGGCCATCAGTATCCATGTCCATGGAAATAGGCACAGACTAGTACAAAAATAGCTGGTGTCAGTCAATCTGCCCTCTTCTTTTCTGTGTGGTGAAGCCTCTCCTTTCCTGGAGCTTATGCCCCAGCTCTAGATTTGTTGTGATTGTTTTGGGAAGCTGACTATGCTATGCTCATGGAATCACACAGCCTTTTTAGAATTGTACTGAGGGCTTGTTATGGTTGTGTTGGCTGTCCATTCCAGCGAAAAAGGATATGGAACAAGCAGTTTCAGTCTCAAACAGCAGAACTTAAATCATCAGTCAAACAGATGAATCAGGTGTCTCAAAGCTGAGGTAGAACTTTTGTAATGAGAGTTTCTACAACAAACTTCAAAGCCAACTGCTTTATGTTGCCATAATGCAGTGTTTCAAGGAATGGATAATTTTTTCCTGAGTAAATGTAATCCCTATGAAATCTATTTGCTTCATGCTTTCTGTGCAAAAGAACACCTCTGTCTACATCTTATGCCACAGTGCCTTACTGGAAGAACTGGCGCCAGAGAGACTGACTTCCAGGATGCAGACTGGAGTCTGCTTGCATGAAAGTTACAGCCTTTTGGAGGCAAACTGGCCTTTGTGCCTGTGGACTCCTATGAAACACATCTTTCCAATACAAGGGCTATGAAAGCCTTACTTTCTACCAAAAAAAGTGAAAGCATTCTTTTTTTTTTTTTTTCACATGTGCTTGCTCCTTGCCCCATCTCTCTGATTCACCTTTTCCTGGGTGCTGGCAGAAGAGGGATTCTGACAAGCTTCTTTATGTCAGATGTTTGGTCTCATCAGTGAAAATGCCTTTTTGACATACAAGTAGGAAAGTCATGCATCTTGCATCATGCCAGCATGGATAATCACTGAAGAAGCAATATCCTTTTGAGGGCTTGAGAAGTCTGTGATTTAAGGATCTGTCATAACCATCTCTAAAAAGGTATATTTTACAGTTGCCAAGATTTGGGATGTTTTTTTGAAGTTTTTTTAAACACATTTCAATGTGTCTTAGTTAGGCAAATCTAAAAAGTGTGAATGTCTCTTTTAAAAAAGATACAGCAGTAAGGACTGTAGTTTGCAGAGAAGAGCAAAAGCTGAATATTCTGTTCAATTTTGGGCCTCTAACTACAAGAAAGACATTGAGGCACTGCAGCATGTCCAGAGAAGGGCAACTAAGCTGGTGAAGGTCTAGAAAATAAGTCATATGGGGAGCAGCTGAGGGAACTGGGGTTGTTTAGCCTGGAGGCTCAGGAGAGACCTTATCACTCTCTACAACAACCTGGAAGAAGGTTGTAGCCAGGTGGGGGTTAGTCTCTTCTCTCAGGTAACACGGGGATGAGAGGAAATGGCCTCAAACTGCACCAGGAGTGGTTTATATTGGATATTAGGAAAATGTTCTTCACAGAAAAGGTTGTCAAGTGCTGGAAGAGGCTGGCCAGGGAAGTGGTGGAATCACCATGCCTAGAAGTGTTCAGAAGGCATGTGGCTCCTGGGGACAGGGTTTAGTGGTGAACACACTGGTTCTAGGTTAACAATTGGACTTGATGATCTTGGGGGTGTTTTCCATCCTTACTGATTCTATGAACAAGTTGCTGGTATTTGAATATATATTATACATCTGTTTCCTGGGTGAAAGTGTGAGTATTTGAAATAAAAATTTTGTGACAGATTGGAATGTATTTTTTAAAATAAAAGTCCCTATTCTTTTTTTGGTGATGTTTCCTTTTATCAACTTCACAGTTTATGGCACTGACCATTAGTGACATTAGGCCACTGTTCTTGTCGGCAGAGCTGAACATTTGGCGAGTATGTCTTTTATCAAAGTACCACCAAATGTTTTTTAAAAAAAGTGAGGGACTTGCATGTTTGTTATCATAGGTAATTTAGATTCTTGAACTTCAGAAGGGATTTTGTGCTGTGTAACACCTAACAGATCAGCAACATGTCTTATTTATTTAAGACTGTACGTGAAACATAAATGAAAGGATGAAACTTTTTTTAAATCAAAAAGTATCTTGCGGCAAGGCCACGTGGTGGCAGCAAAGGGCGCAGTTTAACAGGCTAAGTCCCATGGAGGTACATGGGGATCCTCACTGTCAAACTTTTTCTCTGGATTCTTCTGTGCCACAAGCAAATTCAGAGCCCTTCATTTATTGTCTCTTTCTTTAAAAGAATTCTGAGTCTTGAACTGTTCAGGGTCTGTCTCATGTTTTTGTCGTTTATATGTGACTTTTGTATGCTCGACATACTGAGTTATTCCAAGTCAGCACCTACATGTATTGAAGTTTTCCCAGTTGTATTGCTTTAAGTGCACAATGTATTGCCTGCAGAAAATCCACTCTCTCCTTTGGGAACCTGCATCAGTAAATAGTGCTTCGATATTTAACATTACAACACAGTGATGTATTTTTCATGTGACATCCAAAAATCAGAGTTGTGACTGCCTGTCTCACAAGTGTCAGCTTTCTTGTCCTAGATGAAAAGATTTTCAGCTGACCGAAGGATGTTCAGGTGCATCATTATTCAACACTGTAAGGTATCATTCAAGTAATAGACACAAAACCATTTTCTCTTTTGCTGCTAATTGTCATATTACTGTAGCCATAATATAAGTTGTCAGGATTGTCTTCTTTGAGTGCTGAATGAGGGTTTGGTATGAATTTATTACCTGTGCTGTCAAAAGGCTTTGATTGTTCTTATTTAGCACTAGGAGAGAGTACATCTTTTTTTGGTGCACTTTTGTCTTCTCTTAGTGCTCATTTTTTTCACAGAAAAAGTGTGAAATTACAACATGGTTTATATTACTCTCAGAAAAATACTACTTTAATTAATTTTAGTTAAGGTTGAGCGATTTAGTGAATTGGGAGCCAGTTACAATCTGCAGTTGACAAATGCACGAATGCTTTCTATTTAAGTACTTTATCCAAATTAGATACTGCTCCTTTTCCTTTTTCCCCACAATACACATTATTGTGACCTGGGAAATATGTATTTACAGAAGGCTTTATGTGATCTTACTCAGGATTCTGTGCTTTAGTTTGTTTGATTGCTTTTTAATGAGCAGGGATTAGTCATCATTAGCATAATTTTCAGAGCAAGATTTAGGGACAAACAGGACTGTGTTTTCCTAACCTCTGTTATTCTTCTACAGAACTGTATTATCCACAGTCAATCTGTATTAGCCCTGCAGACTACCTTCATAGCTGTGTCTACCCAGCCGTATGTTTCATGAGCTTTATGTTGATGTATCCTTTGTGTATATTTGTTTTAGTTATGCATTTATACTGTAGTCATGCCATAAGGCAAATCCTAAATTGTTGTTGGGGTATTTTTTGCTTGTTTTGAGCTCTGAGCTAGAAAAAAAGGGCTTAATAGTTGTCCCTACTCAGTTGGCAAAGTTGATAGTATTGTACTGTTCAAGCTTTTGTGAACTGCTGGAAGGAAATGTTCCAAATCCATAAGCTCTCTATGCCATTCTCAGAGACTAATCCTTTGGGGGTATCATGAGTCTTTTCCAAACAGTATGTGGAAAACAGGGACTCCTTTAGAATACTTGTAGGTTCTAAACAGCTTAGGCTGTGACAGGATTACACTATGTAAATGTATATAGAAGCAGAAAGTTTAATATGGTTATATGAGTTGTGGATGTAAAATATTGCTCCCAGAATGCAGAAGGCTGTGGTCTGTAAGTGGTTTTCAAGTTAGGCTTTTTATTGCAGGCTGTTGTCCCAGCTGGGATCTTAAGGCATAGGTGTCTAGTGAGATCACATCAGCCAAAGAAATCATGTTTTCCAAGTCACTGTGATTGAAAAGTGTCTTGAGCCAGGATTAGTACTTGAAAATTAAAATAATTGAAAATTGCAAGCTAGTTCAAAGTGTTTCAACTTTTATAGTTAAACTTACTCTGAGTTTTATCACCTGGTCAAAAAGTATCCCTTGGTTCCATGTGTTGAAGCTGCCATATTGCTTCTGTCTTCTCTGAAGTAAACTTCATCAAGCTTTTCCTTCTCTTAAGCCAGGAAATGGCAAAGAATAAAAAATTCTTAGTTTGGTTACAAGTTACAACATGATGGTTCTGACATCCCAAGCCCTTTAAAGACTATGAAACTCATTCCCCAAATCACACTCTCTGTGCAGAGAGAGGACAAAGTTAGATCTTGCACATCATGGAACAATTGGCATAGAATTGTCATAGGTCCCAGGGTGGATGGATGTAGACATGATACCTTATCCATAAAGGCATCCCAGGAGTACCTCGTGGCCATCAGGATCAAAAGCTGCCAAAATATCCTGTGGCATAATTGGTGCTCTGTTATCATGCAGTAACCATAATGCAGGTTGATCAGGTTGAGAGCAATGTTAATACCTTTGATAGAATGATTGAAATTAATAGGAGTTCTTGGAGAAAACCAAACAATGAGGAAAAAAA
Source organism: Acanthisitta chloris (assembly GCF_000695815.1). Classification (NCBI taxonomy): domain Eukaryota; kingdom Metazoa; phylum Chordata; class Aves; order Passeriformes; family Acanthisittidae; genus Acanthisitta; species Acanthisitta chloris. Next base: position 65,123 of record NW_008659682.1, on the reverse strand, counting down.
TGATCAAAGCCAAATTATTTTCCTGTGAACTCTTTTAGGTAGCTTAGGAGCAAAGGCCAAACCACAGAGATTCAACTGACACAAAGCAGTTCTGGAAGAGTTCCTTGTTAAGATGTAGGCAGAAGACCCAGCTCAGGAGTTAGGCACTTGTCATGTGTTCTGTCTGAATAGTCTCAGGCACTTGTAAGTGTTTAGGTAAGAATTATAGTTGTAGCATTGTTGTAAAACCCCCTTTCTCTAGGAGCTTTTTTCCTATTGCCAAAATCAATGAGTCTGGTATTAAGAAGGCTGTCACCGATCAGAGATGCCAGAGGGAAGAACTGTAAGTGCTGAGCACAGCCAGACCTGTTAGCTGGGAACAGCAAATACAAAGGATGCTGGAGGCTGTGATGGGAGAAGCATGGAAGAGACAAAGGCATGTCCAGCACCAAAGGGATCTTGCTCAAGCACAGAGAGGCAAGTAGCCCTGTGGCTGTGACGTAGTTGTCCTATGGTGCTACTGATGTGACTGTGGAATTTCTTAGGACTTTATAGACTAATTCCCCTTTCCTCCTTTCAGATGAATATGCTTTCCAGTGCTAGGTAAATTGATCTCAGCACATTGTAGTTAAACCTTATGCAAAAGGTAATTGATTGCACCATTACATATTTTGCATTTGCTTTTTCTTCTTATTATTTTTTAAATATTCTGCTTGTTTAAAGTGAAAAAAAATCCACAATTTAAAATATTCAAAAGGTCAGTTACTGTTTGTATTAATGTGAAACTGTGTATAAAAGAATTCATGAAGAAAGTTGTTCATTTTCTGATGGTACAGTAAACTTTGCCATTTTTTAAGTGTTTTTGTTTGCGTCACAGATGTAATAACAAGGCAGATTTCCTCTGCCTACTGTGTGAGTAGTCACTGACAAATTTTTTCAATTTTGAAGGCACAGGTAGTGGCTACAACATTACTTTTCTTATTCCATATCACTCGGTTTTGAATTGACATGTAGACACTGAGAGTGTCTTCCCTTAATCACACCATGATGTTGCTGCTGTGGCATTGTTTGGTAGGATTATGTGAAAATGCTCTGCTCCAACAGCCCTCTTGCCAGTTCAGGAACCATAACATTTGTGCTATGTGTCTGGTTTTCTTTGCCCATGATTTTCAGAAGTTGAGTCTCCTGAAGACTGAAAAATACTTTTCCCTAATCCAGATTACTGAGTTCCAAAGCGAAAAATTTGTGGGGAAAAAGTTAACAGGTTGCTTGTGACGTGAGGTCATGCGTCTATGGGTGATATATCTGTGTTGGAGTTTGGGAAGTCCAAAGACACCTCCTGAGGCCTGTTAGGACATAGTCCTTTTGGAATGGTCTTGAGTAAAGCATAGTGTCTTCTTATATAGGAAATCAGGTCCTCAGGTCATCTCACCATGAACTAGGAAATCTGTAAAGATGTAATCGGCACAGCTAAGAGGTTTTCCTTTGCCAGGGAAAACTGGAATTGGAGCTTAGCTTTTAAGAGGACCTACTGCCAGTTTTCACTAGCTGAGGAACTGGTCCATTACTATCTTTATTTCTCCAGGAGAAGATAGGAGTCTCATAGGAGGACATAGAGATAAAAGCTGTTTTAAAAAATCAAAATTTCATAATGTACACTTCCATAAAAAGTAACAATTTTAAAAAGAAATGGCTTCTTGACACTACATCCTTCTTCATTTTGGCTGAAAACCTTGAAGATACCAAGTACCTGGAATGGAAAAATACGTAGTCCAGCTGCCACCCTAGTAAGACATTTGCTCTAGGTACTGCTGCTGCATTCTCTTTTTTTATCATCCTAACAGAAGTGAGGAGAAGAGAACCCACCTGTCCCTCTCATCCCTGCCAGTAGTGAGGTAGGTGGTAGCAGCAGATGGGGTAGGCAGTCTGTTCCCCAGCCCTGTTAGGCTGCTGGAGGGAAGAGTGCAGTTGTGATGGAGGCTGCTGAACATGAAAGCCATGGCAAGGAAGATAAAGAATTGGAAAGAGCAGGAAGAAATTTTTTAGGCATTTCATTTCCCCTGGCAGCAGCAGTAGCAGCAGCTGATGTGACTCAGACAAATTTGGCCTGTGTCGTGCTTTCAGCTCCCACAGAGTAACACAGGATGATGGTCTCTTGTAGTGCCCTTCTGGTGGCCCTGGGTGCATCAAATGCCTTGTGTGTGAATGTGACTGCTTGTGTGAATTACATGGAGCACCAGAGGTAATTCTTGTCAGATTATGGCCCTAACGCTCTCTGTTAACCTGCTCTTGCTAGAGAGGACAGTTTAACGTATCTGTTTTCTTCATCGTTTATCGGTACAAGAGAAAATGAAAGAAAATGGAAGAGATGTTTACTTTCTGAGAAAATATGACTGGAATTTAGTTAAGTGTTTGCAATTGCAGTCCCCTCCAGAAGTACATGCATTTGTACAACACATTTTACTGTCATCTGAGTTTAGCATGATAATGCATGTCTCCCCATTGCTTTATCCGATCACCCTTGAACTGCAACTGCAACAAAACTAAGTTGTCAATTTAAAAAGTATTTAGCTGCATTTTTCATAATTTGCATGTTTTCTATATCTGCTAAAGAGAATCTCTGAGTGTGATGTAAATAAAACTGTGCTTTAGTGATTGACCTTCAGGGTTAGTGCAGGTTTTCTAAAGCCAAAGTATCACTTGTACATGACATCTCTTCATTAATATGTTCATACCTCTACAAATCACCAGATTAAGAGATGTGCTTGTACTTGTGAACTTTTAAATGTTTCATTCAATTTAAAAATTGACTGCCTTTTTCCAACCTAGAAATTATGTATTTTTTATCAAAATTTTATAATCTTTTCACCCAGACTGTTGAGTTCTAACATTTTCGCTATGAAATGGAAACTGTGAACAATTTTTGAGTTTTTAGGAAAAAATCCCAGGTATATTCCAGTATAAGAAAATATACCTGTTTGATAAAATGTTTTTATCTCCATGAATGCCAGAGAGACATTGGAAATATTTACCAGATAGAAAAGAGCACAAATTAAGATGGCAGAGCTATATTGCATCTCGTTCCTGTTGCATGCATTATTTTAATTGATACTTACCTAAATTAATCTAAAATTAAACTAGCAATATTTTTGTATGGGATTGGATTTGAATACTTAGTCTTCTCTAAGCCGTACTCATAATATGGATAAACCTTCATCCTAGGCTCCCAAGACAAAAAAAGACAGTAAATTTGGGGAAGGAGAATAAACTTTCAAGATTTGGTAAAGAAAATTTAGTTTCAAAAGCACTGAGGAACTTAAAGGCTTTTTTGCTTAAATTAAGTAATTTTTTTTTCAGTTGATTACTCCGATTAGTATTTCATCTCTCTGTGAGTCTTTGTGCCAAATCTTGAGTTCTTTAGTCAAAACATCCACTGGATGATCTAGGATTTTTTGCTTGATAACAGCTGCAACACTCTGCTTTGTTTTACTGGTTAACAAGAAATAGTGTCTTAGAATGTCTTCAGCCTTTTTCACAGCAATACACTTTTTAAGCCTTTTCCCTACTACACTCACCTGCAGGTTTTGAAGTGAATATTTTTTTTTGCTGTGCAGTAAGAATGTGTAAAGTTTTGATACAGGACCTACTCCTATTCATTTTTTTTCTTTCTGTATTTGTGCTGAAACTAGAGTTCACCCAAAGAAACTTCACATTGGAATAAATAGCCAAAGCACCAGTAACAGAAAATTGAATCGTTACTGTTTTGAATAAAACTTTGAATCCTTGCTGTAGAAAAGTGAACAAGAAGTCTCAAATTCTTCAAGAATGCAAATATCACTTGAATAACATACAAATGACTAATTATGGTGGTACCACATGGCTGAAAAAATGGCTAAATTAATGAAAAGAACTTCTTTTATAATTAATGTACTCAGAGATTTCTCTGTGTTATCATAGTTCAATTAAATTTAGTGTTAAAGCTTTACAGCAAACATGAATGTTGTATTCATACAAAATGCAGTTACATCCACTGAGATATTTACCTTGTCCATTCTGTAGGAATATTCTTTGAAAGGAGGAATGGACAGTATATTTTAGGGCATCTTGGCTGAGTTTGTTTGTGAAATGGTAACTATATATCTATGTAGAATCAGATGACTTGTGATATATGACTATTTCTGAAAAAATGAACAGATTTTTTTTATTCTAAAGGTGAATACCTTGGCATAAATGCATTACTAGGGGCTGATTATTGAAAGATTTTTTTCTCCTTTTTTTTTTTTTAAAGTAAGTAGAACTTTTAATGTAATTCACCAGCTTAGGAATGAATGAATATGAAAATGTATGAGTACAGAAATTCCAAAGTTGCATGCCGAACTGGCATTTATATAGGCATGCAAAAAGATTAATATTGGTTGGGATACAAACATCTTCCAATCCAAAAATTTTCCATGCAAAGATTTCTTACATCAAATCCCTAAGTATAGGTTAGAAATATTTTGCCACTTACCAGTGCTCACCTAGGAAAGCATAGGTCAGGAATTTATTTTTAGAGACATTTTTACTGTAAAAGAATCAGCATGACTGTGATGGAGAGCACTGCTGGTTGGAAAAATTATAATGAAACATTGAAAATGACATGGTTAGAACCCATCTAAATGGAAGCAACCTGTAAAAGCAATTGTGATAAAATGGCCTTCAGTGACACATGCTCTGAAAAGTAAAGATGCACAATAGATTCTGCTTCTTTCAGGTGACCCATTGTAATACCTCCTGTCTATCTTACACATAATGGTAACTGAGAGCATAAATTGATGCTAGGTAACAGCAGCATTTGACACGTACAATTAGACCTACAGAGATGAATAAATGTTAACAGAATCAAAAGGACCTTTTTCTAGCCTTAAAACGCTTGTGAGGCTAAGAAAGGGAATATTCCTTTAGTACTCAGCTATCTGCAGTACCATGAGGATGACAACCTGCTCTGTATGAACTACAGTGAGGGAACTTGCTGAGGACTTTTGTTTTTCTCTCACAGGAGTGAAGGCTGGTCCCATGCAAACTCCCCAAGGCCTCTCAGTATGGCAGGTCACTCCTGAGCAGTGTGACAGCAGGTTTTGGCAGAAACCTGCAGTTTTGGTTCTGTAACACCAGCTATTAGCAACCTGCACGTTCTGTGCTTCTCGGGCTTAGTACTGAGGCTTGCAAGTCTGGCTGAGAACACAAAAAAAACCCCCAAAACCCCCCAGAAACTTCACATCAGACACTTCAGAAACTCATCACAGAAGCCTGAAATCTTCCAGTACTGAAAATATTCCTCTTAACCTCTGGTCATATGTAGCAACATGTAGCACTTGGGATCAGAGAGATATCTTTTAGTCTTTTTCAGAGTTATATTAAAATATATAATTAAAAATGGCTTTCCCACAAAATTTACCTACTAGAAGCATTCCACGCTGAAAGACTTTCCATATATACATACAAAAAAAGTAAATATAAGTTAGGATAGGAAAAATGCAGGGGAAAAAGTCCTGCCAGCAAGTTGAAATCAAAATTCAATAAGCTGGAGCATAACACCACCACAACCCACCTACCTCTGATCAGTTCTTGTGACTGAGAAACATCCATCTTTTTAGATATTTCAGTTTTGGACTTTTTCAAGTACAAATTGCCTGCCTTCTCCAAAAGTGGAGAGTAAATGCTCAGTTTGCATATTGGCAGGTTGAGGAAAACCTTGGTTGTAATCTATTGCTGAAAGCATCCTGTGTCCAGGAGACAGGTCGTCCTCCAGGGTATTTGCACATATTAAGATCCAGGTTCTCCCAGTTCTGCTTTGCCTTATGTTGCAGCTGCATAAGTGAAGTGAATCACAGGCAGGAAACAAGCAGAGTGCACACAGTGTCAGAGAGATTTCTTGAATTCTGTAGCAATGAACATTGCATATAATTATATGTGTGCCTCTGGTATTAATGTTTCCAGCTGCTTCTCATTTTAAAATAAGAACAGACTTAAAATGACTGTAATTAAATAAAATTATTTTGTTTGCCACAAATGTATGCTCAGGATTTATACATTAAAAATTACAGTAGGCTGGGATAGAGAATTTGAGATGTTGTTAGGATCTCTGTGATTCTTAGCCTAGGTTTCCGTTTTCTCCTCTTCCTCTCACCTTTCCTGGAAAAAAAAACTGGGGAAGGAACTTTGCATCTTCCAAAACACTAGTCTGATTTCAGGACTCAGGACACACTACTGAAGTTAGTTAATTGCAAATAGTTTAAACAGATCTTTGTTTTGTGAAGGTCTGCAATTGCCAGGTGTTTTTTGGAAACAAAAGTGACTATGGTTAAACAATTCCTGTATGTAAGTCTTCTTGTCCATTAAATGTTAACAGAAAACCCTATGTGCATCTTGTTGCAGAGAATACAGTTGTGAAGGGGTATTTAAGTAAGACCCTGTGTACATCAGGTTCTAGTAGGCTTTTGAAGGTTTAAGAGGTCTTAAATTGGCAAAATCTAGGTCTCAAGAGAAGGGAGAAGAGAAAATCAGGTGTCCATCAGAGAATGTTTCTGAAAGACAGACTTTGAAAAGTGACCCAGATCCCTAAACCAGCTGGATTAGGAAAATGCATGATAAACTGCCTGTTACCTGTTTGCAACTGGTTGCTGTCATCTGAGAAGGGAGCCTGCCCTTCACTTTTTATCTAACGGCCCACTTTTCCAGGTGTGCCCAGATGTGCTGCTCTTTCCTGGTGCTTTCTGATTCAGAACAGCCTGTGTAGATTTGAGACAGAAGTAAAAGAAGTGAATGGCAGAAACATATTCTTTCTGTTGAGGTTGTTTGGGTCTCAATGAAAATATTGAATCAGTTTCTACTTTCTACATATTCTTTCTGTTGAGGTTGTTTGGGTCCCAATGAAAATATTGAATCAGTTTGTACTTTCTACGGAATTTCCTGATCTGTACTGTTCAGACTGGGAAATTCAATAAGAAAAATATATTTTGTTCGTTGGATGTTTGAGAAATGCTGTTTTGGGAGTGGGGTGGGTGGGTTATTGTTATCACAAAAACCAGGTAGATGGATCACAGATAGTGATGCCTGCAGCCTCTCTCTCTAGTAGAGGTGTGGGTTTATCTTGCACTGGTATAAAGCTGGTGGTTCATCCAGGTTTTTTTTTCTTCTATGTATGGAAAAACTATTGAAATTCTAAAATCAGAATTAAGGCAGCTAGAGGGCACTCTATCTAAACTTTTGTAATCTGCTTTTTAACAAGACCTGGTGTACTTGCCAGACATAAACTGTAATTTGGAATTAACAACAGCTTAACAGTTAACCTTCATGTCTTTTGTCATATCTAGAATGCATCAAAATCACTATATAAAAGCATTTGAAAGTATGCTGTTTCTGTCTTTCATGAGCTTTTGAATGAAGAGACAAAAATATAGAGAACAGGGTTTTATTGAAGTCCCAGAAAAGAATATATTGACTATAAACTATGTAGTTATTTGCAGTGCCATCTGCACATTGTCAGATGTTGAAATCTTCTCTCCATTACTCACATTTGTCTATTGATAAATAATTGTTAAGGGAAGTTTGTGTCCATATGTTGTACTAGAATCCGAATGATTGTAAGTAAGTGACAGATGAGGTATTCCTATATGTGTCAGAAGTTGCTTCCCTGATTAGGGATTCAGCACAGTGTGGAAAATATTACTTTGTGAGTATGTTTGATCTTTACTCTGAATGTCTGGGAAATTGAGAAAAAAAATATGGTTTTCTGTAACCTGATCAGTTCCTTCACACATAGTTAGCAATATTTCATCTGTGAAACGTATCTCTTGGAAATTTATCAAAGATTCCTGACATTGGCTCGGTGAGAATGTCAAGTTCTGAACACGAGGCTGGATTTAAAGCCAGATTTTGTCGTATTGATTTCCTCAAGGAATGCCATAGCCCTCCTGTGACCTCATTTAAACCAGTAGAACAACCTATTGTGAATTGGTTCTCATTTGAGCAAAGTAGACCAAGCCTGTCCATAGCTAAACTGCTAGGAGTCAATCAGTCAGGTGCCAGATAACCCACTGTAAATAACAAGATAATCTTTCCTGCATAAGTGACACATACACAGTTAATGGAGAAAATGCATAGGCTGTACAAAGTGTGGTTTTAAATGTATACAGGAAAGTGTTTTACTTGGGGCTATGATGAAATTTAAAACAAGTGATTCAGAGTGCTAGCTTTTGTTTCCTGTATAAAAATGTTGACAATCAAATGATGTATTACATTATTATTTCACAATTCCAGAGTTCTTGGCTTAATGCTTCATCAGGATGCAACATGGCTGTGTATACAGTTCATTAATGCAAAGTTTGCATCTGACGTGTCTGAATGCTTTTATCTACATAAATCACATACCAATTAGATGCTGCTATTTAATTACACCATCTAGATGGAATCATTTATTAATCCCACCTAATTTGGTGCGTGCTGGTAACTGTTCACAATTGTGCAGTTCAGCTGGGATTAGTTTCACGCTGGGTCTTGCAGCTGCACCATGACTCAACTCCTCTCTTTTGTCTCTGTTTTATTCAGGAAGATGACAGTAGAGGTAACAGCTGAGCCCATTATCAGTCTTGAGTTTATTGGTGGCTTGAGTGTATGCTCAAGGCATAGATAAAATGATTTCTGTCCTTAGGGAATAAGATTTTTCCTTTTCAGGCTGCTGATTGAGCCTATTCCTGATTTTTGGACTTGTTATTTTCCAGTGTCATTGAAAAATATTTATCTGCACCTTTACAGCAGCTCTCAGTATATCCTGTAGAACATCTGAATTTGCAGAAGGTTTGCAAATGGTAAATAAAGTTACTGAATTTTTGTCACCCTACCAATAGCTATTCTACTTCTGTGACTATTGCAGAAAGTATACTTTTGAAAATGTTAATTGGAACACACTGTGCTGACTTAAAGAAATGGTCACACTAAGTGTATTAAATTTTAATTAAACTGATTTGTAAGATTCACTACCAGCTTAACCTTTATTAGTTAAAAGTGTCTGATTTTTATCAGTTCAGTTGTTCTTTACTTTCAATGAAAAAACTGCATAATAAACTACCGAAAAGAAATGCAAGTTTTTTTGGGAGGTATGAAAGAGTCAAGTTGACCTGCTCAAATCCTTAGATTACAGGGAAACTATGCAGGATAATTGATTCATCTTATTAAAATTCAGAGTCTTGGTGTAAAAGTAAACTCTGTACATTAATTTTTTGTCAATTCTGAGGTATGTTTGAGGCAACATACAATGGATTGTTTTCTAACATACAATGGATTGGTTTTCTCTCTTTTCCTGTCCTCTGTCCAACAGGAGACTTGTTTGGCTCCTTCTGTCTTGTGGTATAAAGATCAAAATGAGTAACTCAGGGATTCAGTATGGTGCATGTTTTAAATAGAGCTCCTCCCAGTTCATTCTGCAAAACACCTATTTCATAAGTGTAATTTTGTATAATCCAACAAGTCCACAGAGAACTGGTTATCCGTTATTTAGGGAAATTAAAGCGAGCCATGAGAGGTATTGTTCTGCAGCAATGTTTTGTGACTACTTAAACTGCTATTTCATGTACACTTAATGAAACCTGAAAACTGCTTTTATTCTGATTATTTGGTAATCCTTTAACCCAGCAAGCAGTTTGGGGCCTTGTAATAATTCTTTGTCATTGCTGACAGTGTACTTTACATCCAGGTATTATAAGACTAAACATGGAGAAATATCTTCCCTTGCACCTGTTCTTTCCTTGTTCATGCATCATAGTCAGATGGCTTGAAAGGCAGGATGGATCCAAGTCTGATTTGTACTGATAAAAGTCTTTCCCAGGGAAGTAAAGACAGACTTCCCTATTGGTTGTCAGGCTGTATTTTTACTAGTGAAATGTTAGAAGAGGATGGTGTATATTCAGTTTCCTGACTTGTGCGTAGGTGGCATTTATGTGGGTACAAGAGCCCAGTCACAGAGCTCTCACTATATTGCAGCCTGTGAAAACCCACCCTTAACCCATTCCTAGGGATGAGCTTCCTTCTCAGTCCTATGAGCTTCACCTGTGAAGATGTTATTTAACCTTTATCCAGTCTGACTGCCTGAATATTGGGGGCCACTAAATATCTCATAGTTCTGAACATTAATCAGTTTGATAGGGCTCAAATATCCTACACTAGAGACTCCTGTCTTCTGTTGGTAACACGCACTAGGACTGAAAGAGTTACTGAAAGAGAAGGCATGTGGGACACCTGGCCACCTCAGTGTATTCATTGCTTCCATCAGTGCTCATTGAGCTGTTGAGGAATACTGAGACACACTTCTCACTCTGTAACTTTATTCCTTTCTTCTGGGTTTTTTTTTTTTTTCTATGGCCAGAGGGACTTCCAGTTTAAACCTCTTCTGGCCTCTGTAACAAAGATGTCTGTGTTTTGAAGGAAAATGAATGAGTGTCATCTGTGTACTGCTAGAGTACGTGGTATGTATGGCAGGAGCTACTCCTGGAGCTGTAGGAAAGAGTTGGGAGATGGGAGAATAAGGAACCTTGAAGACTGTATAGATGAGTGCCTTGGAGGCAGAGCATAGTAGTTCTTGTGACTTGCTTTAATATGTGTTAGAACAAATGCTGAAATTAGTCCATTGTAAGTCAAATACCCTCTGTGTCCAGCAGCTGACTGTCTTGCAAGAGCCCTGTGTGGCATTGGAAGGAGATAGTGATAAGATTTGTGTAGCTCAGGGAGAATCCCCTATACTGGCACTGCTCATGCTAGTAAGGAAATGTAGTCACTTTTGGATTAAACATATTCCTGTTATCATGGTTTGTTTCACATATAGTTGTTCTTTCTTCATCCTTTTAGTTTCTCACAGTGTTTACCTGTGGCCTTTAGAAGCTGTTTACAATTGGAAGGAGATAGTGATAAGATTTGTGTAGCTCAGGGAGAATCCCCTATACTGGCACTGCTCATGCTAGTAAGGAAATGTAGTCACTTTTGGATTAAACATATTCCTGTTATCATGGTTTGTTTCACATATAGTTGTTCTTTCTTCATCCTTTTAGTTTCTCACAGTGTTTACCTGTGGCCTTTAGAAGCTGTTTACAGGGAGGGGAGAGTACCTTGTTGAAGGTATTTGTTATTCAATAAGAGCTGCTTGTTGGGTTTGGGTATTTTTCCCACTGGTTTGCCGTACTTTTTTTTCTGAATGCTGCATTAATAACTAAAAGTGGCTGTTACTAAACTCATAAAAAATCAGTATTCTGGCAGGTTTCAAATAGTCTTAAACTGTACTTATGATTAACAGTTAATTGATTTTAACATCCAGTATTTACTGACATTCCTCCAAGTATCTTCAGAATATCTGCAGTGGTCTTACCTTCTGATCTGGAATCTCCTGGAACTGTGTTGTCATGGTGAAATAGGGCAGCCAGGGCTGGGTTGTTTAGGCCTTCTTGGATGTTGCTAATAAAAAGCTGTAAGTGAGGTCACCCAGAGATAAAGCACTAAATCTTGGCATGAACTGGCAAACAAGCTCTGCAGCCCCAGGGGACACAGCAGATACTGGGAAAGGTGAACTTCCATAGGTGGATCCAGAGCAGCACCCAAACTCATCTCCCAGCACAGGAGCAAGGCAGGGCACATTATTTATATGCATATCTAAGGCAAATAAATAATAACTTAAAAGAGGTATATAGTTAATTTCTAGATGAGGTAGTGAAAACAGTACAAAAGATACACCTTCAGAAAAAGAGTATAAAATTTCAGCTCTAGCATCACACTTGACAGGCTGACAGATTCACAGGTGGAATATACTTTCAAAGAACAGTAAATGATACTAAAATGCAGAACAGCACTTTCCAGAACTTCTGAAAGGGTTCTGGAGAGTTGAGGCATGCAGTTTCTAGATTATTTTCAATTTTACCATGCATGCTTTTGAGAGGGAGGGTGTTGCTATACTTGAAAAAGTTTTGTGGTGCATAGTTTGAAAGTAAAAGTAACTTAAAATTTCAAAATAAACAGAAACTTTAGGGAATTTTTGAAGTTACTCCTTTCTAATGCAGTTGGGGGCAGCAGGGAAACCATAGATTCATAATTCTGATATCCCTACTGGACAAGTTGGTAGAGTCAATTTTGTAAACAAACATACTGTAGTAAAGATGCCTCTGAAAGAATTCTTCTGCAGGGGGAGGTCATGCTTTGAAACAATCTGTTAAAGTCATTAAGGCATGACTGAATATGTGGACTAATAAATCAAATGGTATAGGTCAACTCAGGTATGTTATCTGAATTTCCAAATCTCTCACATCTCTCATCTAAGCCTTTCGAGACTGTTGGTCAAGATTAGAGGGAAGGTGTATTCAGAGAAGAACAGCTTGTTAAAAGCCAAGAAACAAACAATAGTAATAAATGGTCAGTTTTAAGAATGAAAAGATATTATTAGGAGTGCTTTAAAAGGATCTGTGCTGATGTCTGTACTGCTTGGTATCTGCAGAAGTATATTGGAAAGGAGGGTAAGGAGCAGAATGGCAAAGGTTTTGGTGGTACTGAGTTAGGAAGGATCATATGCAAAATCTCACAAAGTTGCAATAGAATGAGATTGTGAATTACTAGTGTGAGAAATAGATGAAAGATTGGTGAGTGTTCCGTAAAGATATTTCAGTTTTATCAGCAAGCTTATGAATTGACTTGTGTTAAACTGTTAGTCTTTTATTATAAAATCTTGTTCTTTAAAAGGGACTGCAGATGAAAGAAACACAAAAAACATGGACATGAGAAAAGGAAAATGGAAAGGTATTTTGCAAGCTTTTTGTGGTACAGTGGAGATAACACTGTAAATTCTTTGGGGTACACTGTGTGTTCTAGTTCTGTCCAAATCCTCCTGTTTTTTAACGTATCTATACTAAAGACAAACTGCCTGTTTCATCCAGTCAGTCTCCAGTTCATTCATTCACTCGTACAACACCTAGCAGACACTGGACTGAAATGGAAAGGTATTTTGCAAGCTTTTTGTGGTACAGTGGAGATAACACTGTAAATTCTTTGGGGTACACTGTGTGTTCTAGTTCTGTCCAAATCCTCCTGTTTTTTAACGTATCTATACTAAAGACAAACTGCCTGTTTCATCCAGTCAGTCTCCAGTTCATTCATTCACTCGTACAACACCTAGCAGACACTGGACTGATTGCATC